>NW_027272148.1:232500-420000 GCF_040938485.1 Diadema antillarum | reverse complement strand
ATATATTTGGGCCAATAGGTAAAACTTGTAGGTTTAAACGCTTCTCATCATGACATGTACATGGTACCTATGCCCATCTCCATCATTCAAATCAATTCAATTCATTTATTTCCACGTTAGTAGTACAGTAAATAGAAAATTCAAACATAGCAACATTTGCAACTTACGTCATGCAAGATACAATGAACACATACGTTGGGGGAATGAACAATAGGCCTGAAGGCCTTTCAATGGCTGATCTCCGAATGAATAAGGCAGATTTAAAAAGGTTACACAATAAAACACAATAGAATACATTGGACAATACAGATGACGAAAACATTATATACGATAAACAAGTGATTAGACAAAATGATATATCTAACTCACGCATGTCTTCAGCTAGGTTACTGATTCAGTAGAAACTCTTCATACGTCCTTTTAAAGGATGAAAGACTATAAATGGCACATTTAGATGTTATCTGGTAAGTCATTCCACAAAAAAAAAGAGGGCCGTCATTAATATAGTACGTCTAGAAACAGTGTATTTATAAGATAGAATATTACTTTGACGAGTATTATAATTATGCAACGCTATTATCATGAGTGCACAGATTGCCCTAAGTCACCTTTAATTCAATTCCTATTTCATTCATTTCATTTCATTTCATTTTTATTTCATTTCCGGCCAAAACATATAATATGACAATTTCATATGAACAAATTAAGTACAATGTAACTATTACATTTCCAAATGAAATTTAGATGCACGTCATTTGTTTACATGACTCAATAAACATACTAGTTGAAAAAATACATGGGCAAAATGTGACTGAATCTTAAGAAAGAAAAGGTCGGAAATGGAGGGGACTGCTAAAAAGCCAAGCTTGTAGAATGCAGTCCCCTCGTGAGTCGTGAAAATTATAGTAATAATGTAACAAGACAATTTGACATAGTCCTCGGGAGACAGAAAATAAAACAAGTATACGCACACAAAACGCACACACAGACAAAAACAAAGCTGCTCTCTTACATACGCGAGGAAAGAATAAATAGGAGGTCAAAGGCCAGAGGGGGACAGGAAGACAGAGGAAGAGAGAGAAAAAGGCAAAGGAGGAAGAGTTCAAGGGTCAATGCCAGGGCACATGAGACTTTGGTCTTACCAAGAAGTGGACTATCTATAAGTAATATATATAACAGTTATGAAATAGATTAAACAAAGTAAAGACATTAACAGCAAAGAAGTCAGTTAGCAACTTCGAAATGCAAATCCCCAGTGATATAAGAATTGATAAACATTTTCTTTAATTTCAAAGTAAAAGTGTTAAAACTTAGAGATTCTTTTATGCTGCTGTCAAGGGAGTTCCAAAATTTAGGTCCAGCGAAGGAGAATATAGACTTTGCCAAAACCGTCCTAGAGAGTGGTAAATGGAATTCATTGATTTGTCTCATGGGGTATGAATGTACAGTTTTATTTTGAATAAACATAGAATCAAACGCAAAAGGAAGGGAATTATTTATCAATTTGTACATAAACTGACCTAAATTCAAACAATACAAATCCTTGATTTTTAAAATATTATTTTGATAAAACAAATCGTTTGTATGACATCTCCACGACTCTCTACAAATAATACGAAGAGCTTTTTTCTGCAATAATAATATTCTTTCTAGATATGAGGAGTAAGTGTTGCCCCAGGCGAGAATGCCATAGTTCAGATAGGGTAAAATTAAAGATGAATATAACATAAATAAAACATTTTGGGGGAAATAAAATTTAACTTTATTGATTACGCCGACATTTCTAGAAATTGTACGGCAAATTGAATCAATATGCAAGTTCCAAGTGAGCTTATTATCAAGGATCAAACCTAAAAATCGAATTGAAGAAACTTCTTCTACAACTTCATTATCCAAATAAATGTTCTGAGATAACTTTTCCAAAGAATTACTAAAAAGCATACATTAAGTTTTTTGAAAATTAATTGATAATTTGTTGGCTCTAGTCCAGTAAAGTAACTTTTTTATCTCGATATTCATAGTATCAATCAATAACACAGGATCAGAACTCGAAAAGAACACATTTGTATCATCAGCAAATAATAGAAAGGAAAGAATACTTGATGAATGTTCAATATCATTGATGTAAAGAACAAATAAAAGTGGACCAAGTAAACTTCCTTGCGGTACACCACAAGTGATATCATGCATAACAGATTTATGACCATTAATATAAACAAATTGTTTGCGATTAGTAAGGCAGCTCCTGAACCACTCCAAGGCCATGCCTCGAATACCATAATGGGATAATTTGTAAAGGAGTATTTTGTGGTCAATGGTATCGAAGGCCTTGGAGAAGTCCAGGAACACACCTATAGTATGATGAAATTTATCGATGGCTTTGGAGACTTTATCTAAGAAAGTAAGGACTTCATGAGATGTGTTGTGTTCTTGCCGAAAACCAAACTGATTATTAGAAATAATGTTATGCTTATTAAGAAAATCCAAAAGTCTAAAATGTACAACTTTTTCCAGTAATTTAGAGATAGTGGATAACAAAGATATTGGTCTATAATTACTGATGTCTTCCGAACATGATTTCTCGAACATCTATTCAGAACATGATTGAGACTATATTCTTGCTAATGCCATAATACAGCATAGTATCGATGTTGCATACACGATATCTCCATTGTGGATAAGCAGAGCGCGCTATCCCCTCTGAATCCATAGTAATCGGACTTACCTGTGGAAACTGTTATACGAAAACGACGCCAAAAGTCACGTTATCATGCATTAGCCTACCAGCCTAATCACCTTAATTTGAAACAAGAGTTGGAGCATGCAAAAAGTGTGCGGTTGTCAGGTAATACATGTTTGCAGATCAGGAAATATGTTATTGTTGTTGTTTTCCAGAAGACTTAGCCAAGAGCTATTTCATTCACATGATTCTATGCAATACATATTTGTGTCTGGAACCTACCAAGCTTTCAGTGATTTATATCTAGAATGAGCGTTCTACTGTGTCTAAATTAACTTCAGAGCCACTTTTAACAAAACTGTGCATGTCTGGGGTTCGGGTTGATTCTTTATTCTGTATACAGCTTAGAGAACACCTCAGAATACGTACTGTATATTCGCCTAACTCATCGTGTTTTTGTGATAATCGATCATATTTATGTGTAATAATTACAAGCTGTACATAGGGCAGTCAATCGTTGATACGTCTTTGCGATTAAAAAAAAAAATCAACTCTTAGAAAACTCAACATGGTGGGGCACAGATGCGTTTAGAAATTCAGAGATTTGCACCTCATCTACGCCAGGACATAACTATAATTAGTCATAAAATGAAGAAAGAAATACACATTAATTAAAAAAAAAAGTCTTCCCGCGCTCTCTCCTTAGCGGCTTAAGAATCTGCCATCTGCCATCAAAGGGCGTTTCGGTGTTCACGCTGGCACCGCTGTTTGTTGAGATAAGGATTCCCCCGTTTGCATTCATCAGTGTCGCGGAAGGCGGGAAAATGACACTTACCCTTTTACCACTCTGTCTCCGCGCGATCACCTCCCAGATGAGGTATGCCGACATCGTAGAAAAAAGAGAGAGGATAAAGCGGGGAAAAACGAAGAAAACAAAGAAGAAGAGGAGGAAGAAAGGATACCGCGGGCTTCAGGTGTCATCTTCCGTTGCGCGATGTTATACTAGATGGTATTTTTTTCTTTTCTTTTTTTTTGGTTTTGCTGCCATTAAATCTTTACGCGGCACTCCCGCGAGCGCTCAATTCATCCGTCGGCGTGACAAGTTCGCATTCTTTGTACTCCAAAGCGCTCCAAAGAAGCAAGCGTAAAAACGGTGTAAAAGCCAATCGATAATAAACAATAGAGATCGCCGGGTTGTACATTTGACTCGCCAGTCTTCACGAGTGTACAAGGAATTTGCTATAACAGTGGCAGACTTGCTCTCCGTGCAATATTGTGTGGCACCTGAGCAATACACACCTTTAGTAAGTTTTGTGCATTGCATTCCCGAATAAACGAAGATTGTGAGAGTTATGTTTGTTACTTGTTCGCTTGCTTCTTTAAATGATGGTATGCATTGAAAGTATTTTGCGGAAGACACCAATGGATAAAATGTAAACCTGGCAGTGAATTTTGATATATAATTCTTCGAGTAGCGGTGTTTTGGAAGGATCAAAATATTTTTGAGATATAATATTTCATATATTTATAAGTCGATCTCTGGTATATATGTTACATAATCTTTATATATATATATATATATATATATATATAATCTATATACATGACTTAGACTTCAAGAGAAAACTAAAATTGAACATTTGGTCTACTTTTCTTTGAGGAGAATTATGTTTGCAGCTGTAGGAACTCAGATATTTGTAATATACCGTCGGATTGTGTATTTGGTTATGAACATTAATTGCGAGCGCCTTGAGTACCTGTGAGTAGATATGTTGCGCGTTATAAATGTCTGTATTATTATAACTATTATATATATATATATATATATATATATATACATGTATACGTATGTGCGCGTGTGTGTAAATGGTAAGGTCGTGGAGTTGGCATCAAAGATATATATATTCATAATATAGGATTCAGTACATATAGTACCTATGCATGCTTGCGTAAACAGGCTGTCCATAAACATGCTCATAGAAGGAAAGGATTGTGCTTTAGTCGTCGATAACCTTAAAAAAATTCTGGAAAGAAACGGAAATCAAGTTCTCCAACAAAGTCGTGATAAATGTAAATGCGGGGTGCTGACTTAAACTGTTATTACGCCTCGTACGAATGTTTAAAAATCTTTATTATTCAGACATTGGAAAGTTCTGCGTAGGCATGCAGGCTATAAGCTCCGGATATTGTTTATGACTTGAAGTATTATCTCAGTTTTTAATGTGGCTACTCACAGTGTGCAATTCTAAGCCTTTCCGCTGAACTATAAGAACCCCGATACAAAACAAAGAAGGCTCCTGGCTTAAATGATTTTTGAAGTAAACTGTCAACAAGTCGAGTAAAACAAATACGCGCAGATATGCGGGTATGAGAAAAATAGACTTTCACACAAAAGACTCGGTTTCAAATGTGTTTTTTATAGCCACTAAGGTGATACTTTCATGGGGAATCTCACAGAAAAGCACCAGACATGCTTGATTGTGATATAGGTGTATACGCTAAAAGTACTAGGATATCATCTATACATGTATATATGAAATTGAGATACACTATATCTCATATATATATATATATATATATATATGTATATATATATATATATATATATATATATATACATGTATATATACATATATATGTATATATATATATTTATATATGTAATATATATACATGTACATATATTCATATTATTATATAGGACTATGAATCTTTGTCTTGTAAAGTGTTTTCATTCATTACATATTATTTGTTACGCTTGAAATAAAATGAATACTAGTATGAGCGACAAATGGGACATCGGGCAAGTTTTACAGTGAGAGGTTGAAAAAATAACTGTCATGCAAACAGTGCAAACAAAAGTTTCCTTCGTTTACTTCACCTCAATACTCGATAGTCCAGAAAAGAATAATCTCCACCAACGCTGTTACTTTGTCATAATCCATGATACGCCCCCCTCTTCCTGTGCTAGACATAGGATAAGACGATGCTTTGTTTGTTACTTTTGGATCAGCGGACGTATCGTGGAACGGAAAAAAAGGTGCGTGGGTTTATATCCACCTGTTTCGGAAGTGGTGGCACAGCTTTGTATGAACACGAGTAATCATGGTAAATCCATGCACTCATTTACGCGATCACAACAAATCACCAGACAAGCTGCGGCAAATCACGTAGTACTCATCAATAGTCTGACAGGTCTATATTTGAAGCTGTATTAATTGGATAACTGTATATCTCCTCTTTTTTTTTCGTATCAGTATTCTTCTTTCATTCGTCTTGAATTAATCTAACACAGATAGTAACCTGAAAAAGAAATTAATGGAATACGGTAAACAATGATTATGGTGTGACCTTTCGTATATATATGTAACTTCATTACTAACGAAATAATCATTTGTAGGAAAGAAGAGTGAAGAAGCAGAATAATTTCGGCAAAATTGTTCATAATACTTTTTTTTTCTAATCAGGATTATTCAAAACAACGGCTATAATATATGATATACGTATGCATAGATGCATATACATACAAACACACACACACATACACACACACATATATATATATATATATATATATATATATATATATATATATATATAAAATGCGAAAGAGGTATACGTCATTTTTAGTCATGACAATGGCACAATTTCTAAACCCATATAAATATCATTTATTATCTCTGAATTGACGTCGATTTGTAAATGTAAGCTCATTTGAAAACTATGAAAACCTTCAGAGGATATTTTCAAGAAAACGCATTGAAATGACCTTGGTGATTAGCAGTGATTGTTTTTCCTTCCTTATCTAATAACGGGGGGAAATTCATATTCGTCAAATTGTGTAAGCTGGTGACCTCCCAGCAAACACACACACACACACACACATTGAGAATAATGAGCAGCTCAAGAGCGTTCCACATTATGAGTATTTTCAGACCAGAATACAACTCATGGAAACAGATTAAAAAAATAGAGTGTATGTCATTGCATCGAACTGTGTTGTGCCCCCGGCAACAGACGAATGACCTAGTTTTCCACTGGGTCACGAAGTACGTATGTAATTATGATTGCATTCGTGTGAATTGAGCTGAGCACAAAGTTTTCAATTATATCCAGATGATCACAGTAAGGAATCTTGAATCTATAAAGATGATAAAACGAAACAGTATTCAAAGGGCCTTTGTGGATCCGAGGCCATTAATAGACTGTAGATGCGTTCTCCATCTTTCCTTTGGATGCGTGCAAGTGGTTTCGAAGAACGAGGCAATTTTCCACCTATTAAAGAGGGGCATCTCCTTACCTGAGTAGGAATCAGTAGCGACAATATAAAGAAATGAATGGTTTTGTGGGGGATTTTTTCTGAAAAACACGTATATCCACCTGAATCACCTTGCCCGAAGAAAATTCATTTTTCTTTCGTTGCTGACGCTTCAGGGGAAAGTTAGTGATACAAAGAATGCATGTGCTTCATCGTTCATCCGGAATTTACACTTTGCGTGTGTTGTTTTCCAGACCACAGGAGAACGATCATAAAGACAATATGCAAGAACTAACGTAAGTCGTAGCCTTATGGCATTGAAACTGTTTGATTGCGGTCTCCCTTCAGTCCGTATATCCTTTATAAAACTCGACTTATCCATAATGCTCAGTAACAAATTACAATATCGGCTTGAATCCCGCACATAATGTGAATAAGTTTCCTTTTCCAGTTGACGAAGGGATCAACACTATTCACATAATGATTATAAAAAATGTTCCCTAGTGTATGATATACACTAGGGAACATTCTTTTTTTATTGTTATCACCAAATTCAGTAACATGAACTGAAATTCTCCTTTTTCAATAAATAACGTCGTGATTCTTGGTCTACTAGTAAATGTAATGTTGATTTCTTTACTAGTGAAATAAAATTACTATCACCAGCTTTTGTTTCCAAACTGCAACATTCTCGCCAATCTTTAGCAGATGCTTATGATTTTATCTAATCTATTACACCGTATTTTAAAAATCTGACATCTGACCAGAAATCCTGAGGTCTATTACATCACAAGCTGATGTATCAATCTGCTGAAATTCTATGCTACCGGCTGGCTCTTTCCAACTTAAGTTGTAATGGCATTGTCGAAAGTAAAACACGTACACCATATCCATTAATGCCAAGACTTTGTTAATATGCAACGGGTTTGACAAAACCACTCTCTAAGGTGGTGTACATTACAAACACCCGTTTGTTATAAATCTAAAAAAAAAACATAGCCTTGCCCTCATCACAAATGTTCCTGTTGCTTTTTGTAAAATGGGCTTTAAAATCTTTGCAATCTGATTGGTCAATTACCATGTATTGATTTTTTACTGATCCACACTGAGCTATATGCATCCGGTAAAATGCGAACACATGACTCAAGCCTTGTACTGTATGATATTGCAGGTATCCTGGATGCATGATGGGAAAGAGGTTGAATTTCATGAATTTACGGTGCCATTAAAATTTCATAAAACGATTGATGTACATGCCTATATCGTGGATCAGTGAGAATTGGATGCTGTCCTTTAACTTTGGAATCAGTCTAAAGCGCGAGTGGGTTTGAACAGTTCTAAAGTTAAACTCGCGCATCCAATTCTTACCGATCCACGCTGGCCTGTGCATCATTTGTTTTATATCATTTGGTTTTATCACTCCATCCTCAGTGTTCTTTCATTTCTCCAATTCTGGCCATGCCTTCACAACATCTAAATTAAAAGGTGAAGGAGTCGGTTTGTCAGCGTCAACTTGGACCACTTATTATATAGTCACATAAATGAAATACCAATCTTCCTCCTACTGATCGGACTCAATAGTCAAAATCATGAAAATACGTTTTCCATCTGGATTTCTTCTCGTGACCATATAGGCGTTTTCACATCAGCCCATCAGTTCGTTATTTTCTGACTTTGGAAATTAACCCGATCACAAAATAGCGCGCTATTTGATAATGTGAACATAAATTAGCGCGCTAATTGTATCGCTCTGTTCGAGAAAATTTCTCGAGTCCAACTCGGGAAATTTCTGAAATAGCGGGATAGTAGCGCGTTATTTGATAATGTGAAAACGACTCGAGAAATTAGCGCGATCAGCATCCCATCATGCCTAGCGTGTGTGACCCGATCGATCGAGGCAAACTGCACACAAATCTTGAGGAATTTTTGAGAAGGTGAGAGGGCACACACATTACTGATGCTGTTTGCACATACTCAGCTGTCGAATCAGCTCGAAAAAAAAATGCGGGCTAATTATCTTCGGGCTGATGTGAATAAGAAATGAAATAGCGCTCTAATTCGCAATCGCGAAAAATATCTCGAGCTTGGGTTTTCATCGGGCTGATGTGAAAACGCCTACTGTCAATAAATTTTCAACCACGTGATATTTTGTGTTTTGATGAACAACTTAAAATCTATTTCTCATAGTCCCCCATCCTCATATTCCTGGTATATAATCTTTTTTTTGTTGTTTTTTTTTTACACGATCTTTACCATTCCACTAAAAAAATCGAAGATTATTTTGTCTAATTCTGAAAATGTCAACTAAGGAGCCACGAAAATTGACAAAAGCATGCATCAATCTCGATAATGGCAACATTTGTTCTTTTTTATCAGACGAATTTATCCATGGCTATTGAATCATTGCATCATCTTCTACTACTATCAGAACTTTTCGAAATTCAGATCATCTTTTACTTTGGTGTCTCTTGAGAAATAAACACCCAGAACTTTAACTTCCTGAACGTTTTTTCCAAATTATGGCGGGGCGGGTTTTTTGTTTTCTCACTCTTCCACAGAAATTTCTTTTTTTTCTTTGCTGACTTTTAGACCACTTATTTTTCTGAATTCATCAAAATTGTAGTGTAGCTTTAACACTTATACAGTAGATGGTATGTCTTTTATGATCAAAGAATCACCATCCGCATATAGAATACTTTTATTTCATTTTTCCAAACAAATTCTTTGAACAACTTAATACTTGTACCAGTGCTAACAAAAACCAATGCGCAGACAGAAAGACAGACAAATAGACACAGACACTTATAGACACAAAATAACAATATTAAACATGAGAGGCAAATGAAGACCAATACACTGAAAAAATCTGGTTTTACATTACTGCCGATGCCACTTTGATTGAGAATTACCCTCTCAGAAACATGTATCCAATCATTATATAGGATAGGGTACTAGTATATAATTACATTATGAAATAGACAATGTTAATGTGCATACTTTCTTGTTGACTAACTCCGATGACGAACAAAAAAAAAAGACTATGAAAAATAGCGGATCTGAAACCCTTTAAGGAATATAACGGTTTTTCCTTCAAGAAGGTAACAGTGAATGTCTTTACCAAATTGCAGTTAACCGTACTTTTTCCAACCCTAGAAAAGTAAGCCTTACGGTGTTTGATTTTCTCCTCCAACAAAGACTCTGAAAGATACTATAGCGAAATTTTTGATTTCTGTTATAATGTCCATAAATGAGAAGTGTGGAAATAAAATGAATTGAATTGAATTGAATTGAAATGCACTACACGTATAAGTCTTACCCTCTATTTTTTGGTCTGTTTGCATGATTTTAATATAGATATTACTGATTTGTTTGGCTGCATGTTGGAACTGATTCAATCCCTTAGATGTTTGAATTAGGGCTCCTTGAGCACGTCACCCTTGGTGGAATTGGTCAATTGTGATATTGTAATAATTACAGTATACTTTAAACCTCCAAATGGACTTGCAGTAACAACTACACACACGTACGCTCACGCACATGTGTACTATCCTATCCTAGAAACAGGTATATCTCAGTCTCTCACCAATTATTGTACACCTTTAACTTAAGGTTAAATCTTGCAACAATAGTTTGGGTCTTCTCAAAAACTGTAGGCGACTTCAATATCTGACCTTTTTGCTTTACAAGGACAGCACGATATCAAAACCTGACCCTGAACGTTTAAAAAAAGTCAGCGTACCCTGCGACGTAGAAGCCAAAAGCTGGTGTATTGATTAATGATGTTAATCCATAATAATGATAATAGTAATAGTAATAAAACGTGATAATGATGATTGGTTAGACTGTAATAAACTTGTTCTTAATGCAAAGAAAACAAATTACATCACGAAAAGACAGATAGATATCAACGAAATTAAGATTAAAGTTGAGAATTTACATTTTGATCTAGTTTGTTCGATTAAATTCCTTGGTGTGATAATTGATAACAAACTTAATTGGAACGAACATATTGGTGTCGTCTGCAATAGATTGTAAAAAAATGTAGGGATATTTTATAGATTGCGATTTCTGTCAAGAAAGGTGTTGCTTCTTCTTTATAATACTCTTGTATTACTTCATTTAAACTACTGTGCAACAGTTTGGGCAAATTCAGGTATGACTAATGCCAGGAGATTGTTTTTATTGCAGAAAAACTGGTCCGTATTATTCATCACTGTGATTTTCTTGCCCATACATCGCCCATATCTTTGAATCTGAAGATTTTAAAATTTAATGATATATTCTATTTTCAAAGTGCAATTTTTATGTACTTATGTTTTAGGAAGATGCTTCCAAAATGTTTGATGAACTATTTTCAAATGAGTGAAAACAGATGATATGATATGAGAATCAAAGATAGATTTACACTGCCAGAACCATGCCATCATATAATTCTATATTGTTTAATGGACCCAACATTTGGAATGCTATTCCGGTTGAAATAAGACAGAGTTCATCGCTGAATGTGTTTAAAAGAAAATTAAGATTGCATGTTTTAAATCAGTATGCCGAAATTGTGTGATAAATTGTTCTCTTATGAAATATGTCAGTGTGTGTGTGTGTGTATGTATGTGTGTATTAATTCAAAAAGAAATGTATTCAATCAATTTTTTGATATTTTATGAATGAAATAGTATGGGGACAGGACTTTTACATAAGGCATAGCCTTTCTGTCTGTCTCCGAACACTTTCAAATGTATTGTATATTCGTAATATTATACTGATGCTTATTGTGATCATTCTTTTCCTTGTTATAGTATGGTGTTGTCAATTTTCTGTATTTTTCCTCTGTTTTTTACTGAAAGTGTTGAATAAATCGAAATCTGAAATCGAAATCAAATGATGATAATAATCAAAACAATGATAGTCATGATAATAAAAAAAATTCCCTTTAAAGGGCGTGTCAATAGTAAAGTTCACTCACAGCAACAAAAAGAAAAGCAATAAAATAAAGCAATCTTCGTCATGTCTACAACACTACGTGCAATAAATGCGTTGTAATGCATGCCCAATATCTGCTCGTGCAAAATTTGATTGAATTTTTGCATTCCTGCGGGCCAAATAATCTGGAAGGGACGGGCTCAGACTCAAAGAGCTCCCAACATCGTTTGGAGCGAAGATACAACCAGCAGATCAAAGAAGACGACGACGAAAGCAAAAACACATAAAACTTTTTCCCTGTTTTTTTTTTTTTCATGAGTAGATCTGGATGAGTTCAAGTATTCTATCTTATCGTAGACTGAAATATTGATGAGGCAGAAACCATGACGCTTATAAAATGGTATTCCAATGTAACACACTGTCTACATTCTAGCTGTTGGTGATAAAGTTGGGACATGCTTTATAATTATAGCCTATGGTAGCTTTGATGTGATTCCTAATAATATTTATATTATTACACAAGTACTCTCCTTCAGTGTCCCCTTCCCATTTTGCGCACCATAATATTATATGCGATATCCTTCGAGAAGGGAATTCAATAGCCCATATATACATGCACCTTCTCTTGAAAGGCACCCGACTCTTCCGTCCGTGGTAAGGGGGGGGGGGGGGTGGAGGACAAGAACGGTAACATAATAAACAAGAACAGTAACAATACCATCTGCAATACTTTGGTAATTCGCGTCAGATATGAACATGGGCAAATTAATTTCCAAACACTTGAAGTATCACTTACCTGTTCGTGCTTATACATAGCGCTACCATTGCTAGATAAACGCATAGAAGGTTAGATAAGAGGTTAAAAGGATCAATCTTTCTATTTTTGGCATTTCCCCGGGGCAAAAATTCCTTGGAAATAACTCTAGAAATCTGTAGGATATAGAGTTTTCTCAGTTTGACGATGTGACGAGAATTGATATGGGCTGACAGATTCAGATTTTATCACAGAGATGAAGACGGGTAAGGAATCAATTTTAAGCGTGCAATCAATCAGATTTTTTTTTTTTTTTTTTTTTGGGGGGGGGAGGGGGTGGGGAGGAGAGGCGGAAAGGATGCATTTTCATTTTCCACCTAAGTCTGGTCGTTTAACGAGGCTTCATGTGGTATATCACTCATTCTTAAATTTCATCTCGATTCCAACCGGATTCGATGATTGGATATCATACCTGTCCTTAAGGGAAACCATTATGCGTATTCCCTGGCGTGATAAATGGATGAAGCACCCTCCGGCCCCGTGATAAAATTGCGTCGAGGTTGCATTACCAGACCATCATTGTTGTAAAGAAATGAGAGTGTTTTTAAGACAACCACTCGACACTCCTCTAGTCGCCAGTGGATGGCATTTGACTCGGTGACAGCCTGATGTGATATTTGCATAGCTGCATCTCATCTTACCAAAGAAAAACTCAACTTTGGTATCAGTGTCGTCACATGCATACCTGATCGGCGTAGGAGTTCCTTGTTTTGTTTTGTTTTTTTCATTTCTTGCAAAACGGTATAGATACTTCAAAACATGAATTGAATAACGCAATGGAATAAAATCAGTAAGAGTAAAAAAAAAAGAACTAACGTAAGCCTCATTAGTGTGATTCTCTAAAGCAGAAGCAGAAAAACAATGAGAAAAACATCATTACTTTGGGATTTCTTCACAATATAGGCGAGGATAATGATTTCAGGAGAAAATAAAGAGAAGATGCTGAATTCTTCCTTCATAGCCAGGTATGTTAGAAGTGTGACGTAAGTACTTCACAGATTGATTTGTATTTTTCTCTCCCTTTTTTCTTCCCCCTTCTCTCTTTAATTTCTTGAAATATTCCTAATACATTCGAATCGTCAAGCCCACGTGAACTGTCGCACTCGATGCAAGTATTTTGTGTATGCTTTCTCTCCATAATAAGATAAACTTCCCTCGAGCTGTATGACAGCTCGCAATTTCCTTTAGTCTCCCAGGAAATGGTTGCTGAGGTTCAGCGAGTACATTGGAATGTGAAAGGCGCAAAAACCTCTACATGAAATAATATCTTCTTTTCCCTCTCCTCGAGGATTTGATCTCTCGTATAAACCTTGTCGATCGTGCTATACTGTCCCGACAATGCATTGGCTATCACTCTAAATCACACTCAAGAGGAAAATTCGCTGTCGGAGCGATGACCTCGTGATGTTATGTCACGTGATGTTAATCGGCCAATCGCATCCCTGTCACCTTGCCCCTTCCTATAAAAACGTTCATCCAAACTACATTCACTGCTGTCATGTTCAACTCGGATGTGCGCAAGGCTTTCCCGCCCAAACACTTGGTATCAGCTTAAACGCTAGTTTATTGTCTAAAGGCAAAACATGAATTTGAGAGATTGCCGTTAATGAGTTATCAACTTGATCAATATCATCATGTCATCTGTATTGTCATTTCTATTATTACTTTTTCAGTATTATTTTCGAGTCCGCTATTTTGGATGCAAACTGTAGTTGAGTAGCAAAAGGGCGTATAGATGAGTGAATCTCCTTATTAGTCACTGTGTGCCAGAAAACATTATCTCCACGAAAATTATAGTCAAATTGTGGTGCGCCCCCACCATTCCAACTTGGTTTGAGTTCTTTTTATGAAGACTTTTCTTAACGGGGCCCATTAACGTAAAAATCATAATAAACGTAGCAATACAAGAAAAAAAAAAGCACGGACAGTATACAATGTAAATAGTTCACCCATTAAGCGCAGGGGTATATCTCTTTTTCTCTTTATCCAAACGGTAGGACTTAAAACAGGGTTCAACCTTAATGATACAGGATTCAACCTTTCTGACCGAGAAACTGCCTTTTAACTCATTGACTGTCGTCATTAGATTTGCATTTTAAGACGAAATAAGTATCCGCATCCGCCATGTAAGCGTAAAGAAAATATTTCCGGCGTTCAGCCTCTTCACTCAGTGGATTCACTCTCTTATATCACTCCGAGAGGTAAGACCATCGTATGAAACAGCAACGGAATGTGGAGACGATGGCCCTCTATTGTCCGTGCATTCCCTCCTTTTCTTTAGGTGTAGAAAAGTGGCGAATTGTGGTACGGTGGACAAGGATCTAGACTCACGAGGTCAAGAAGACCATATATATACCGCATACGCTGTTATTTTCGCGTATAGATATTTTCGTAAATGACGAGGTCATAGACATTTTTGCGAGATATTGTTTTCGCGAATCGACGCCCCTAGCATTAACGTAAGCATCGGCGCGCCGATGCTTACGTTAATGCTCTATCATCAAAGCGAATGGAGACGTTTTCGCGTGTTGTTAAATTTGCGATCCAACTGTGACTCGCGAAAATAACAGCTTATACAGTAATCATACCATGATGATGATACTGGATCTAATTTTCACTCATTGTCTACCTAAATGCAAGGCATTGATAGCTATAGCGAGAACTGAATTCTGCATGTTTCCGCCGTGTATAACTGATCTTGACGTGGATTTCTGATCACGGCTGATGATTTTTTTTTTTCATGGACAGCTATTCTTATCTTATTTCTTATCTTCATCTATCTTTGACAAAGTTTGCTATTGACTACTGGGGGTGGTGGTGTGTGTGTTTTTTATTGTTTTTTTTTGAGGGGGGGGGGTTATCAACTAGTTTCTGTTTGATGGACGAATGTTTTGTATGCGTCATATCGTTAGAATTTCTGTCATTTCCCTTCACTTACAAACTCGATCTGTGAATAGCGCGTACCAAGATCAAGCAGGTTTTATGCTCAAAGGTGATGCGGTCAGCAATGGCCAAGTATCTTACGAATCATCGAACTAACAGCGACGTCGATGTCATTGTCGTATCAGTCTGCACGTCGGTGAATTCAGCACTCCGATATGGATTTCAAATTCACTTTCTTCTCTTTTTATCGTGTGCGGAGAGACACCTCACAATATTGATCATAGCCTGTAGGCGTGACAAGCCGACAGATAAATGTCCTACTTGCCCAGAGCAGCAAACCACACTTACGCCAACTTATGCCATGTGAATATAGGAAAAGAAGGGCTTTGTAATGTCAGTATAATTATGTCAGCAAGAAACAACCCGATAGGGGTTGCAGCTCTATTCAGAGCAAGCGGTTCTTTTTTTTTTCGATCTCTCTCGGGGAGCTTTATTATTGTTGTTGTTGCTGTGGCGTAAAACATGTTGTGTAACCACTGATCTATTCCTATATCTATATCTATTGATACTAAGACAATAATCTATAGGTACATACATATAATGTACAGTTTTATTACGTTATAAATATGTTAAAGTATCATGGAAGACACCTATAACGGCAGACCAATGTCTGAGTTTGTTGTTGTTGTTTTTTGTTCGTTAGATGAGACTAAGAGATGTTTTTTTTTTTTTCTCTGTGACCTGTTGCAGGTCAGAGTCTCCGTTCACCTTTATCACACTGTTGCTGTTGATGTTATTTCGGCTAGACAGAACTGAATAAGGTGGATAAATCTGCCCAATTCATCCATATGATACTTTCATTATAATATGTTCGATGAATCGTGTTTAACAATATTTCTTTTTTTTTTAACTAAAAAGATTGTAAGCTTCGTAGGTGAAAGCAACGTGCAGATACACCGTTTTACATATACATAGATAGATACATACATTATAATATAATGTATGTATATATCTATGTATATTATGTATTATATATATATATGTTTATATATATATTACGTGTATTATATATATATATATATATATATATATATATATATATACATATATGTATGCATACATACACTGATACAATGCACATACACATACCGAAAGTGAAAGATAGAAAGAGAGAGAGACACTCAAAAAATGAACAAAGAATCTGCAAAAAGAAAGAAAAACAGAGTTTAAATGGTTGTTTTCCCCAAGTGATGATCGCAGTACAATATAGAAGCCATCATGCCCTTTACGGGTATTTCTTCTCCCCGATGAATATTACTGAAGTAGGATCCTGCCCGACCTCGTTAAATAGGTTGGTATTTCTCACTTTTGATGCGCTTAATGTCGAGTGAATGAATTATTTTCTCACGTCGACTGCCGACACGCTCTGGATCGCCAAAATGGATTTCTGTTGCTGAACAAAAGTCTCCTGCCTTTCATAACACCCACGCGATGGCTTTTATTCCGAAAACCTAGCGTAATGAGTATGTTTTTTGTCTCTTTTCTTCACATGTAGAGATGACACTTTGCATACTGGAGGGCGTTAAAGATTAAATCATTATTCTGCACATTTTTTATTGCGGATCGAGACTTACCGTTACCCCTTTTGACAGGATCTTTACAGACGGAAAAACGTGATGATTAATTCAATCTTTTTGACTTATTGACATAAAGGCACGATATTAAAATAATATGAAATAGGTTTGAATGAGACACCTTTATGATAACTCTTTCTTTCTACCCACGCCTGCTGCCAGATCCAAAGGACTCGGGTTCGATTGCCAAGTCTAACTGAGGAATGTTGTGTGTGATTATACGGCCCCCACTAGTAAGAGGCAAAGCAAAAGATCCTGCTTCATCCTTTTATCTCAAAGAGGAGGGTGCATAACCCGGTGAGGTGGTCCCGCCTCACTTTCAACTGCATGGAACCCCATGGAAGACCAGCTGTAGTGTATCTGAATATGGCTATCCAGCCAATTTCTTAGATGAAAATGAAACAATCAACCAAAAAATGAATAAATGAATAAATCAAGATAATTCAAAATATGAGCATGGTTGCGGAGTTCAACAACGTCGTGTCATAACCCACAATCAATGGATCACCGTTGCGTGTGAGAATAAAAAAAGGGGAAAAAAACCCCGAGATGTTCACCGCTATCGTTCGATATTATCGCAGTGATTATGTTCTGCTCAGAGAAAGTTCCATTACTTATCATGGAGAACTTTCTCAAAACAGAGCGATTGTAAGTTTAACCCCCCGAAGCTCACAGGATGCCGTGAGGAGAAGTAACGTCAGACATTGAATTTTCCCCTCCACAAGATGTTTTTGCGCTTTAGCAAACGGAACAAAGATGAGAAGAAAAAATGATAATGATGACATCCTTCGTAAATTGGCCCCCGGCCTGTCAATCAAGCGCTTTCTGACCCCTGCCCGTGGCGTCTGCAGAGGAGGATTGGTCCTAATTATCGACGCAGTCTCTCTTCTCCTCCCTCCTTCTCTCTCGCTCTCCCTCTTCTTCTTTCCTTCTCTCTCTCCATCTCGGGCATGGCGGCAGGAGCGATCTGCTAATCTCGGGGAGAGAATCTGAAACAAAATCGGTGCCCCTGATTGGCGAGATCTGATGCATTGATGGGCTAATTCCGTGCGACAGGGTCCTGAATTCTCCCTGTTTTTGTCAGCGGCTCCTGGTGGTGGCTCGAGTGAGAAGCAGGGCTTCGCCTGGAGATCTTCGGGGGGTTTCACCTCGTCGTTCGCTCTGACATCAGTCTCCCGTCGCAGCAGACGAGGCGTTTCAGATGGCTCTCGCATCAGTCGCGGAGGATATCATCTAAATTTGCGGGGAAGATGCTCTGAATTGCCTGATTGCGTCTCTCTTCAGACTCCGGAGATGATAAAAAGATGGAGGGGAGGGGGGGGGGGGGGGTGGAAAGGAGAGAGGGAAGAGAGAACCTAGGATGAGGAATAACGGTATTCACGTCCCAAGAAGATATTCAAGGCACTTTACGCAGTTAGATCAATGTCTGAAACTTAATAACCGAAAATGATTAATCATTGATAATGTTTGAAACAGAGCAGGCGCGATGACATTTTGCATGCAGGTGAGGACATATTATTTAATGGTACAGTGATCTTTAAAATATTTTTCATAATCAGTTGACCATGTCATAAGAATCTCCAGTGGCACTTTTCCTGCGATTGTAGTGTCAATGACATCATAATCATTCTCTCTACCGACAGGTTGATTTCCGTAATTCCTCAAACCAAAAATATGTCATGAATATCAAAATTATTCTTAATCATACTGGGATCTCGCAGGATAGGAGTCACTCTATGAATTATAGCCAAGTAATATATTTTAATCTCCTTGTGTACCAAACGAATACAATTTCGGGTTTCTCACAACGCCATTTCAGGTAGTTCTCTGAAATCCATACCACGGTAACTTCCATAAGCCATGCTCGAATATCTTTATTGGTTGTCATGATTAGTAAGTTTCGCTGCAAAAATTACATTCACCAGGTTCTCCACTCTCAGACGTATTCTCGCATAACTTCAGTCGGTTATTACGTAATTGCATCTCATCTGAATCTTTTCTTTTTCAGTTCAGTCTCAGTTTGTTTATGCGCAAATGAAGTCATTATGACAAAACAAATCATTTTCACATGAAAATAAAAACAACAATACTCAAGAGAAATAGATATTTACGTGTATGATATACATATATACAGTATATTTCATGGTAAAAGTAAACAGGTGGAGGATGCCGTTATTGATAAGCAATTCACTTGACTTGGATAATGGCCTCTGGACATTATAGCTGAGTTATTGATTTTTAATGTTAGCTTGTTTTTATGATTGTTTTGATTTATAGCTGTAGATTGGCAATTTCTACCAGGACTGGTGGTACGTTTCGTACAAGCCAGCTACAGTGTTGGTGATTTTGAATATGAATCCTAAAGTCTGTATAATCTAAACCCTTCACTCCGGTTGCTCTTGTGGGTTTTTTTTCTCTTTAATGGAGATTTGTCAGTTTATATTGCTCCGCAGCGAGTTCACTGCTCGATAACTCGCCCAGATGGTGTGTTTCAAGAGGAAGTTAAGTTAGCAGGAAAGGAATACATATAAACTATAACCAACAAAGGCAGCAACAACACAAGTCTTCTCATCCGGATTTGCAGGTATTATCATGCATGCGAGCGCGTCAAAGTCACCTCAAATCGTGTATTCTTCTATCAAAAGAAGAAAAAAAGACGGAAATAATTATGCGAGGGGAAGTGCTCGAATGTACAATATTGGGTATATTCCGAGATTTTTGTGAGTGCCGAGCAATCTCAAGGGATACGAATATGAATATAGACTTTTCATGATTATACTGTAACCCTAGCCAACATCCTACATAGACATATCTATACGTACAAACATACAGGAGAATTGTTATGCAAAGCAAATGCGAAGCACATCATGGATAAATTTACCAAGAAAACACTGAATAGATACGAGCAAGCATATTCATAGTATTATGTAAAGGCCACTTGATTGTAAATCAATTTCTGTCAACATTTCTCATCTTACATTATACAACGTGATACAATTAGGCAAACGCGTACTTTACATTGTGTATGGGTTTAAAGTTCTTTGTTCGAATGAAACCTTGAGTGAAATTCAACAACAACGACAACACACACACACACACACACACACACACACACACACATATATATATATATATATATATATATATATATATGCTTTGGTTTTGTTGTTGTTTTTGCTTTGTTTTTGTTTTATTTATTTATTTATTTTTTTGCCGTGAAGAAAAATTTGAAGATAAAATTGAATTTGAAAATCCCTGCTGTAGGTTCAACGAACGGACACATTTACGAGTCTTGTGTGCTCCGAAAAGCACGCACACATGACAAACAGAGTTCCCGGATGTGATTTGAACTCACACTCACTTTCTCGCGGTGGAACCTCATCTTATCCAACGCACCACACTGCTGATACATTTACAATTGTCACAAGAAAAATCCTTCCGTCTTGAAACCACTATTCTTTGTAATTCGTTTATCGCGGTCTTGGAAGTCTCCTCCTCGACAAAGCTCAGCCCGTATTGCAAAACCCCTCTGTACGTATATAGGAAGAGAGAGAAATATAGAGAGAAAGAGAAAGAAACGATACAATATTTCAGCGCCATATCGCAACCTTGATAATATGATTAGAACTAATGCATCCTACTGATAGAACTTCACCAACCCAGTCTCGTATTTCAGCCGAGGCGGTTATGTGAGGGAACCAATAATGTGTGGTGGTTTATTTCATTTCTTCTTCTTCTTCTTCCGGTGGTTGTGTTGCAAGACAGTAATGTGACACCGTAGATGTTGGCACAATATACACACGCATATCTATTTTGTTATATTATATGTTTGATATGATTTCATACACATGCTATATATATTACAAAAATGTACACACGCACACACACACACACACACACACACACACACACACACACACACACATATATATATATATATATATATATATATATATATATAAACGAGAGTAAAGAGGCGGTAGACGTTGCTTAATCCTCACAAGTGAGTTTACTCAAGCTTTCGGGCTTCCTGCCCTTTGTCAAGACTGGGGACAAGATACAGAACATGGATATCATATACACAAATAGAAAATAATGATGATAAAAAAAAAATATAGCTACAGTGAAAGAGGCAGAGACGGCAGGGAATAATTACACAGGTGGGAGTGTATAATATGCATCAATCTTGCATAATATAACATGCAGATATACAATCACAAACAAGCATACAAAATATACACATTTACAAATACAGTGTACGTATGACTAAACATCTGCACACACACAATGGATACGGATGTGTGCGCACAATCACACACACACACACACACACACACACACATATATATATATATATATATATATATATATATATATATATATATATCATATCCTAAATGTCTTTTCTTAGGGGAGGAGGGAATTGTATCAACCATTTAGCCTGATATGTCAAGGTATACTTTCTTATCATTGTATTTTGTTTCCTATTATTTCAACAAAGTGAAAGGCAGGACAGAGTCCGGTCGTCAGACATGAAAGACAGTTTTGAGAAATGCAGCTTCGAATTTGACATGTAAAACTAGTCAGGCGTTAGGGAAATTTAACGCTGAAGAAATAGTAAGTGTACACTAAATATCGTAGTTCAACGTTTTGAGCTTCATAGAGACTGTGAAAGTATTTTGTAAGACTTTCAAATTCGGGCAGGAGTTTACTCCGTCATCAACCTTCCAATTTTCTGTGGTAACGAGTCACATAGTCTGCTTATCTCAATCGCCTATCTGCAATGGGGTATATACTATATACTACTGATGTATACTATACAACTAGTAACGGATGCATGTGTATATGATGTGAGTGTACATTATTTTGTGCACACATATTTCTATGTATCGTTTATACCTTATACAGCGTGTCTATAAGTGTGTTTACGATTTCTTATGCACGATATTGACTCGGCCAAATAAAACAGGAAGCGAATAATCAGACATTTCAACGCGTTAAGTGGGAGTAGATATTCCCCGACTTGTTTTTTATCGGGATAGAAGATCTTCGGAGATTAGGCAGCGCACGTTTTCGAAGGCATGTAGATTGGCAGCTTAAAGCGTAATCAACGCGCAATGCTGTAAGTCACGCGCACTTTTGTTCCGTCCCCGAAGTGCTCGTTTCAAGGGTGAGCTCTATACGGTATAAGGTTAGCATCCACGAGTGGGCAGATTCTCATGGGGTTAATCCCGTAAGCTCTTAATGGCTGCAGAGCCGCGAGCATTTGACACGACACTTAAACTCCAGCTTTCCCAAATGATAGACTCGCCGTTTTGTCTTTGTTTTAGGTCTTGTGATTTTCGGTACAACTCTTGGTCAACGCTTCGAGACATCCTTGATTCTTTCACGAACACTTTTGATATAGCTTCTCTGGTCTTTTTTTTTTTTAATTCATTTGCGACAAACCCCTCAGTATCTGTGCACGCGTCTCCCAAATGCTTTGCCTCACGCAATCTAAGCGCTCTCAGAAATTCGACTCATCGATAATTACATGACTATCAGCGCCCCCGAAAGGACATGTATGGCGTTCTCATCAAAATGTGACATTCTTACAAAGAATCGATTGCTCTTTTGGGGTACGAAAATGGGTAAACTTGGACGGTTGGGAGCCTTTTTAGCATGGCCTCCACGTCTCTCCCCCCCCCCCGCCCCCAAAGACCTCTTTCTTGAGAATGGCAAGTAAACTAGAGCCAAAGCCTACAGCAAGCAGAAAACATCACTACAATGGAAATCCATCTCTCTCTCTCTCTCTCTCTCTCTATCTATCTATCTATCTACCTATCTATCTATCTATCATACACTCTAAAGATGAAATGGTAAATTACTTTTTGCAAATATTAACTTAAGCACTCAAAATAGGGATTTGCCATTTCATTTTTAGCTAAAAATAATGAAATGGTAAATCCACCATTGTGAGTGTTGAATTTTAACATTTGAAAAAAAGGTTGGAGGAGTGACATTTAAAGTGTCGATTTACCATTTGATTTTTAGAGTGTATCTATGCATCTATCTTGCAACCCGTTTATCTATCCAGCCATGTATATTCATAATTTGTTTGTGTGTGTGTTTGTGTGTGTGTTTGTGTGTGTGTTTATGTGTGTATGAAATACCACCGAAATCTGATGATGCGAAAGTGCTTATCTAAAACCGTAAGGAGATAGAGACATTCATAATAGATGGGCATATAAACAAATACGTAGAGAGAGAGAGTTTGCGTGTATGTGTGTGTGTGTCTGTGTGTGTGTGGCAAAACATGACAAGGAGTGTTACGACAGCAAACGGAGTGTGTGGGTGGGTGACTGTGTGTGCGTGTGTATGTGTGTCAGAGTGAGAAATAAGACCAAATATAGATGGGGTTCGCGTGAATGGGAGAGAGACAGGAGAATATCACAAGGGAAGATGAGGGAGAGAAAGAAATTGACAAGTATAAAACGAGAAATAGAGAGAGAGAGAGCAAATGTACGCATCTGCCAAATTACCCCGAAGGTTGTCAACTATAAACAATCTCTTAAAAACTGTGCGCCTTTTTAGCAGTCCCTGGAAAAGCGAAAAAGATATGAAGGAAACACGCCTCTAAGACAATAATGTTCTCTCTTGTTGGAATCAATACACTCTCATTGCGATAATTACGAACTTGTTAAATTCTAGACGCTGCCTGGTAAATTGGGAGCGAGAAAAACAGTGAGCGCTTGCCCAGAGGACCGCGGGACCCTTGGGTGGTGACCTTTTTTACGGGAGTCTGAGTGACTGTGATGGGACTCATTTCGTTGTATATTAGATCATAGCTAAATCAAGTGCTGATACTTGCATGTTCCATTCATGATATACCACAACGATAATGATGATGATAATGATCGTGATTATGACGATCATGAATTTGATTTGATTTTGATTTGATTTGAGTTATTCATTGCTTTGCCAGGATAGCCCCATTCAAAACATCCCTGGAATAAAATTGCAATCACACAATGAAGAAAAGAAAAACATTTACACGAGCATAATAGATAACAAGAAATTGAATGTATTTGCATCATTATTTACTTGTATGTACTTAAGACACACTCATGGTATACAAAATGCATCCTCTCGTTAACAGCAGAAAAAGACATAAAGAAACTTGAGTAACATAAATGATGTAATGAATAATGAAATTGAATGATAAGAATAACAATGATTGTGATCATGGTGGTGATGGCGATGGAGATGCTGATAATTATGATGGGATTGTATAGTCATAATGATTTTCATGAGATTGCTGCGAAGGATAATATGATTTTGATCATGATCGTGATTATGAATGATCACGAGGACAATAATCGCGATCATTTTGATGTTGGTGATTTTGAGGTTGATAATAGTGGCAATGATGATAATGATAATGGTAGTTGTAATGATTCTTATGAGGATGCCGCTATATTGACTAACACACTTTGCATTCAATAGAGGAATATAAGCAACGAAGATATGCTGCAAAGCTGAAGATGCCTCAGTTGTGCGGCTATACTGCTATCTATCAGATTGGATGCTATAAAAACATAAATCTTTACATGTTATGAAAACAAAATACAAAGAAAAACAAAAGTACAGGCATAATTATGTGTGCAAAAGAAAGTTCGTCACAACTCATCAACGTTTAATCTTTTAGCTGAATTAATGAATTCTTCATTAACTACGCAGGCACAAACTTTATGCTTATTTGCCCAATTTAAACTTACTGTAATCAGCAAAAAATTGTGTTGTCGACGTCAGTGGCAAAAACATTCACTGCGTGCTTCAAAAGTTGTTCTACAATCCTTTATGTAAATCATTAATCACTGCACAGATGAATCGCAGAGAAGCAGTAGGTGAAACAAAACAAGACCGGGAAAGCGTGAAAGAGCACGAACAATATGAAACTTGTAATGTGGACATGAAATTATTGTTAAATGCGTATGCTTTCTGTGTATGTGAACCGCAATAATCTCCAGAGTTTATCTGAAAAAATTCTGTTGCCGTAATAGACTCACAATGAGTGGAAAGGTTTGAATCATCTCCCGGGAGATCGTCATTACAGCGTAATGATTGACATTTAAGGATGATTACAAGTTCCTGAGAATGAAACAACAACCAATAATTCCCGAGTACTTAACCGTGCTGCTGTTTTCTGTAATTCCAACGAAGTATTCATTAATTATGCCCAGTGCTGCCCTGTTTTCAATTAATCCACCACTGATTAATCACGTTTCCCCCAACATTGTTTGCCGCAATTCAGCGAGAACTTATGAATAAAAATATTTCGGAAGAGAAATACGTCCCCCACGCTTTATCATGTTTTGCGTCACTAATCAGGTTATAGCTGGGTAGAATGGGGGCGGGGGGATAGACAATCCGTTCGAAACGCACGTGCAGCGAATCACATGTAATAGGTTCGTTCCAGCGGCTGGTCTTGAAGACAGTGAGGAAATGAGAAAATAACAGAAAAAAATGATCATAAGCAGAAAGAGAGAGAAATAGGAAGAGAGAAAGAGAGACAGAGGAATGAAAGAGAGAGAGAGAGAGAGAGAGAGAGAGAGAGGGAGAGATGGTATACAGGTGTTGAAATAAAAGAGAAGAATGATACAGCCGTTTTAAACAGGTGCGCCAGTGCGTGAATATCGGTCATTACACCCATGGACAAAATATGAAAATTTGTTGTTGTTGTTTTTTTTTCATCGGAAAACAACTTTTTCAACTTCATATATCCTTAACTCGTCTTTGGAGTTTCGTGTTGTTTTGCTGACTTTTCCCTCAGATATCTTTCAATGAAATGTTTCAGTATATTTCACTTACGCTAGCTAACCCTTTTCATTCATCCTTTTCCTACTACTGTACGGAGCAGTACAAATCAAACTAAGCTCATCAATTCAACCTACATGTATACCATTGGAAAGTACTTTAATATATACTTATACTGTCTTTCTCTGTTTCACGTCAACTTTTCCTAAATTCAACCATTGCTAATGAGCCTTTCAGCAGTACGCCAGTGACGATTTTGTTTCAGCAAACAGCATGTGTGGAACTGTTATCATGGATTAGTTACACGGATGAAATGAATGTTCACATTCCTTGGGAAACAATCTGGAACTTCGAATGATAATAATAATACCAACAAAGTCACGCCGGCGGCTTGAACTAGTTTCTAGTGTCTAGCGCTGCTCGAAAGAAATTATTTTCTGTGTCTGACGTGACCGACTTATAGCATTACACGTCCCGGCAGTGCGTGCCACCGGTTATTATGTTACAGGACCAAACGTCCTGAAATCACAAGGGATATGAATTGCGGCAAACGGGGAGTTGTACGACTTGTAAGTTAAGATGTAAGACGGGTATACACTTTGCTTTTTGAGGGGGAAAGACACATAGGGTGTGTTCACACGGAATATCATTACGAACGGTAGCTTTCATAGTACGGAAATTGCTCTTTTAACTACGAGCACCATAAAACTCACCTTTGCACTGCTGTTTCTTCTACTCAAGCAGTTGCTATTGTTTTATTTCATAATAAATTTCACTGGGAACTAATTTATACTGACAAGTCGAACACATGCTTTCTTTTCAGAGGTCGCCACCAAAATTGAGCTTCATCTTATTTAATGATTAATCATTATAGTTTGTTGCATCGTATGGTAGTATCGGCTATGTAACATTTTTAACGGATATTTATTTTTGATACATTTCTTTGAAATGTTACATTCATTTTTTGAAAAATGCTAAAATGAATTTAATCAAATTAAAGTAAATCAAATCAAATCTAATCACTATGCCCATCATTAATGATAACGATCGTAGTGTTCATCAGCGATCATCACCCGTTGATAAGAGCAATTTTACTGCGCGTGACTTTTCAGTCCATACTGTTGTGGCTGAAATAAATCAAAAAATGCCAAACTCTGCTGACTAAGATGGATATTGGTGTTCAAATTTTGACACAGATTATCCTATTTCCAATTTTCAAATTTTTACTCGATATCAAAGATTATAACATAATGACCATCTAGCTCAGATATTTCAACCTGGAATGATTGCCTATAACTGTGTCTTTGAGCAAACAGTGCAAATATGGCACTACACTGTACAAAATTCATAATTCAGAATTGAGTTGATATCATTTTCTTCTATAAGTCATTTCTCTTTTCGTGAAGACAGTTTGAATATCTAAATTCCGAAAATTTGGTTTGATGTCTAATCATAGACTTTCTCATTTCATTTCGTCTGTTCCGTTTATACAATACAACTCTTCAAGTTAACATCAACCTGTAGATGAAGCGGAATTTCTCTCATATACTTTACAAAATGTATCTTTAAAATTTCAGTGTCAGTATGATTGTAAGACTAGGATATTGTCTAATTCACACGAGGTTAGAAAAGTAACCAACAGGCCATCGCTGTCATTGTCTTTCACGCCCTTTTAAGAAGCGGGATGTATAGTGAGCAAACTCCTTTCGTGCCAGGGACTTTGGACATGCTGTACGATTCTATGGGATCTTCTAAGCCAAACCAAACTCAAAACACACAAAGGGTTAAACATCTGCATGCACCAACTAGGATTCAAACCACGGGTCTCCTATCAAAGATTCAGGAAGTTTTTTTTTCCACTACACAGCGGTGTTCCATAGCAAAGCTTGTGCCAAAGGTCAATTCGAATTACTTTAGCTACAAAAGCTACAGAAAATCCTCTAATGCTTGAGTTCTTTGCTATTCACAAACAGAACTTGCTTGATTTTGAAAAGACGCGCAAGCTGAGCCAATCCAACAAATGCATATACATATATATATATATATATATATATATATGCATTTGCATATATGCAAATGTGCTATGCTTTACAGCATTGAACACTTTCCCAATCCGCAACAAACTACATATTCCCGACGGATATATACCAAACGGATATATATATATATATATATATATATATATATATGACCGTGTATCACAAAACCAACAAAAAGTCGCCAAACATGGATTTTTAATAAAGAGCATAAGTATAACAGGATTTAATCCACCGGATTAACTACAATGAAGGGATTATCAATTAAGCTGAAATTGAGCATGATCTATAAATACATTCTGTCCATGATGAAATTCATGCCAACTTTCAAAGCAGTAGCATCATCCTTTCTAAAGTTATTAGAGTTGAAGGTGAAGAGTGTGTACAGGGTTTTTAAGGAATGAAAAGGGGACTCTAAAAACACACCTAATGGCACTATTCTAAAAAACTGTTCGAGATAAGCTGCTAAAAAAACACACTTTCCTGTTCGTTTTATGATCCCAAATTTTATCATAATGTACACGAAGACTTGCTCTTTCAGAAAATATTAAAAAAGCCAAGATTGACTAGCGGTTGACCCTTTTCACTTATTTTCAGTCCTCACACAGAATCAGTGCGTGCGACTTTTTGTTCGTTTTGTGTCATATATATATATATATATATATATATATGTGTGTGTGTGTGTGTGTGTGTGTGTGTGAACACATCATTATCATCGTAGGTTTGCTATCACATCGACCTTTCCACCACGAAAGGTTTGATTTGCAAATGATAACGAACTCATACTTTTGTAACATCATGATGTGTTGCAAATGCCAAGCACTACCTTAGAAAAGTTCAAATGGATCAAGGGAAAGACCTAATTTACATTATGAGGCTATAGACAACACGGTGGCTGCATGTTTACATCAAGATGTGAATTAACGGTGTTTGCATCGCCTCGCTAGACCATTATATTCAGAGCGACACAAAAAGAAGAAGAAGAAGAAAAAAAAAAGAAGTAACGTCTTCGTTCGAATAACACCTTATAAACAGCTGGTCTTTTTTTTCTTTGAATTACATCATAATTGCGCAAGAGGTTTTGTTTTCTTGAATAGTCGCCTCTGACTACATTCAATACGGTTCTTTAGCATCATTGATTCAATTTAATTCAACTCAATTCTATTTATCTTAAATTCCTCAACCGATCACGTACATGATATATATATATATGTATATATATATATATATATATATATATATATGACACAGAATGATGCACCTGATACACATGTAGTATCAAGGACTGTTACTGTAATATAGAGAAGAGTAGAACAGTAAACACAGTAAAAAAAAAAGGCAGCGGATGTGAGGGAATGGCAAAGGCCCTTGGCCTATCAGAGGTCAAACCCCTTATAGTGGATTGCATCTTACGAATTCTAATTATAAAAATTTGTGTAACTTAACTTAAAAAGACAAGTACATGAACATGAACGGAGTCAAGGAGAAAGACAGACAGGCAAAATAAAAAGTAAAAACATGGCAGGATGAAAGCACAGGCATGGCAAGAATAAAGTGAGAAAGAAAACAAAGTACTGACAGAAATTTATTAATCATAAACTTTCATAAAATTGGCCTATATACGATATGTATATTTATATACATGTATATGTGTAAATGTATATGTGTATATAACAAAAAACGTCCAAAATACTTTATTGGGTGAAATTATAAAGTAATTGTAAAAGTACATCTTCCTCATATTCTAGATGCAGACAGATAAGATTTACTTCGGATAACAATGGGTATGTAATTCTAGATAATAAGGCCTCAATAAGATGAACTATTTCTTGAGACCTCATATTCAAACAAGTATGCATAGTTTTATCTGCTTTGAGCTTCTTTTGTTATAAACATGGCCATGACATACGAGTTATATTTCACATTTTAATTGGAAGAAATATGTTTAAAAGTGACGACATAGAAGCAAAAATAGTATTTATACAAAAGGGAGAAATTTTAGTTTTTGAACACAATGGGCGCGTGTGAGCAAGATAATTCGAGTTCATCACCCTGATTCCACGCTTTTGGGATATTATTTCGAAGCATAGTAAGCACAATGTCCATATCTAAGGTGGTACAAAGTCATTAAGGTTAACCAATATACGAAGTGGGAGAGTGTCTTTTACCTTATAGAATACTGAAGCAATTTTCGATAATTTGCTAATGAAGTGGTTGATATTATCTCTCCATGTAAGCTTACAGTCTATGATTTCACCAAGAAATTTTGTGCTCTCAACATCAGATCATTCAATTAGAAATTGATAATATTTCAATCAATAATTTCATTCGTTGTCTTAAAAATCATGCAGCAAGTTTTCTTAACATTCGGAATCTATTCAGTCTATAAGACACTCTCGAAAATTCATCAACTCATTATTCAAATCATTTTTGTTTAAAGATATTGCTCTCTGATAAAAATACACAACAACGAAATGACATTTCGTTAGTCATTCACATAAAGTAAAAAAGAAAAGGAAGAATCAATGGTCCTAAATTAGAGCCTTGAAGAATCCTAACTGTTATATATTCTTAGACCTAGATTATAATTTCATACATTAACAACTTGATTTATGTTAGTTACATAACTTTTAAAGAGGAAATCCACCCCAAAAATAAATAAACCTCAAAAGAAAGAGAAAAAATATTCCTTACAGAATGATACAAAAATGACAAAATTGGATTAGAAATAGGGAAGATAGATTTTGAAATTTCGCATTTCTTTTTCTCGGAAAAATTTCTTGACCAGTCCTTATGAATTTTCAAAATTAATGAGCAAGTTGGCGATATCATGCTCTCGCAATTTCTCGTTCATTTCATATAATACAGAAATGACAAAAATCTCGTATTTCAGCTATATGAATATAAAACGTGTCTTAAAACCACCAAATATAAAAAAATGAACAAATCTAACTCTAATATATTTTGATATGGGAACATGCTTTTACTTGTATTAGCTAGAAGTAACAATTTTTCCAAATTTCATCTAAATTAACATGCATGTTCAAACACTACTCACCGCAGCCATGTTCTACACAAATCGTACTAAACGCGTAGTTGCATAACTTGTTGTTCGCACGTGTTTGTCTTTCTTCTTCTTCTTCTGACGCTAATGATCCTTGTGATCAAAATAATGCTGTTTCCGAAGTATCTGTGCACATATAATGTTCGCCAATGCGTAAAGCGTGATGACATATGAATGTACAGATTTTAAAAAAAAGGATGAAGGAAGGAGATGGACATTAAGAAACAAATACGTGGGAAACTGTTGGCATTGATATGCATGAGGTGGAAAATTCAATTTCAGTGGTGATGTTTTGTACTTTCACCGATCATCACGCTGATTAGTAGTTCTGGTTCTGTGCGATGTACAGTTGCGCAGGTGTATTAAGCAAGGGATATTATTATGTTGATTTTAGATTGTACTTTTATATTCCATGCAGAGGAAATCTTCCTTTGTGAAGGATCTGATGTAATTTTCATATTCCATGGTGTCTTTGTGTGTGTGTGTGTGTGTGTGTGTGTGTGTGGACGCAGCATATTAAAGGGTTATGTTACGAGGCATCACTTACATTGAATGGTGATAATGACTTTAAAGCCTATGTCTTGTTGTAGCGTCTATATTGGTGAATGATGATGCATCCCAATATCACCGCTTGCCATTCTACGTCCAATCAGGGAGGTGAGACTCACCTCCCTGGTCCAATTCATGAGATCTCAAAAAGATCTAATCCTGTTGGTCATATATCCAGCAAGCCAGATTGCAGTATGTGTATGTGTGTGTGTGTGTGTGCGTGTGTGCGTTTGTGTGTGTGTGGGGGGGGGGGTTCCCATTATAGCTTATCATATGCGTAGAGGGTGACATCAACAGTCTAAAGTTACTTGTAAATGTTTCTCACTTCGACCCGTTTCCATGTACAACATCATAAGAAATATATACATTTTGATGGTAACAGCGATACTACTTATGATACTGATAATGAGAGAAAAAAAGGATAGTAATAATAACAATGAGTGCTTGCAAAGCGATGTAGCCATCTTGATTTGGTTCTCAGCGCGCAGTGGAGTAGGAACTAATGAGAACGCACTATTATAGAAGATATACATGACATAGAAAATTCTTTGAAATTTTATATATTCCTATATAGTATTCATCCGCTTCATAAGACTACCCGTTGGCAGCTACACTTCCAAGGATAAGCACTGGCACACCATCTTGCCTATACATAACCTATGCACTGATGCTTAATCGCAGAATGTTAGACGAGACGAGGACATGATTCCGGTCACCAGCTGCGTTCCATAGTTTTAATGATCATCAAGCATATGATGAGTGTAAACAACATAACAAATATGGAACGCTCGGATGTGCGTGTTGCTGTCCATCCCATTATATTAATGTTGACGCCGGCGCGGGTGGTTTCCCACTTGCAAGCGTGCATGAGCTGATTTTGTCCTTTTTTTTTCTTTCTCTGTCAAAATGTGAGGTATATCGCAACGAAGCTTTTTTTTTTTTGGTAATTTTTTTTGGTAATTTAAGTTTGCCTGGACTTCGAAATCACAGGATGACCGAGTAGTGTTCATGATTGCTCGAGGTGGTAGACCCTTGATTCCACTCGGCAAAATTGCGTCTGTGGTGTTATCTTTTAATCTGAATTTTAACGATTTTATTGTCGTAACGTGTCTTTGATTTATTGTCTTTAATATGAAAGACAACACGAACGCGTGTGGATATTCGAACAAGTTGCACTGAAGTCATAACAGACACTCTCCCATAAAAAAAGAGATTGCAAGGTACACGTAATTGTATGTCTCTCCTTCAGAAGAAATAATATTTCATACGTGGTAAAACTTTGAAAACTCCATTTATCTGGAGTTTTCGTAAAAAAAAAAAATCTTGACCGCAGCATGGTCAGGAAAAAGAGTTTCGAGAAGAACCAGTGGAGTAAAACAATAAGGCTTCATTTTACCTTCTTGTTGTGTCTGTTTGTTTCGTCAATAAACATTGACCTTCTGTCTGCAGGGCCAAAAATCGAGCTCCTATACAAGGTGTGATTTTCGTCCTCACTTACATACAAGACCACAAACATTAGCAGATACATGCGTAAACAGAATCACACGCACACGCACACACACACACACACACACATATATATATATATATATATATATATTATATATATATATATATATATATATATGACCCGCGACAACGGTTGCAGGCAAAAAAAAAACAACAACAAAAAACCAAGAGCAAATTCCCTCCTAGGCGGGGTACAAAGATTTTGACTATTATTTTTGTCGATTTTTTTTTTTTTGCGGAAATGAACCTTTGATATGTTTTCTACACCTACGCTAAATTTCATGGCATAAGACTAAGTTTTTCTTATCGAAAATGGAATTTAAAAACCCTATATTGGATCGCACTCGTCATATATGTATGTACATATATATATATATATATATATATATATACATAATGATCTAAATATAAACACTATTTATGTATGTTTACCGTCTATAACAAAACAGGAAATCCCGTCATAATACCATTCTCACTCATGCCATCGAGACAAACATCAAAACAAATTCAATCTCTTTCATGGATTGAAACAAACAGAAAACAGACACACACAATTAATATGTACGTATAGTTTTATCAAGATCAGGGAACAGAAAAAAAAAGCAATTCTCCGGAAACTTACACTGCAAAAAGTCCGGTGTTAAATGGTGAACACCGAGCTGGTGTTAAATTTTAAGTGCTCATTTATGGTGTTAAATTAACACCTCCGGGTGTCATTTCCAAATATAAAACTGTTTTTGAAGAGTTTCCCAGTAACTGCACTTCTTGTTGATTTTTAATTTAAACAAGACGATCAAGAATTTTACATTAAAATACTAGATTTTTGAAAAAAAATGTGAAAATAAATTTACACCACAGTAACACCAGCTGGTGTGGTCTCTTATTGAAGTTGGACGGATGTTAAACCATTCATATTAACACCAACAAGTATCAAATCAACACCATGTGGTGTCATTTTTGAATTAACACCAGTACAGTGTCAAAATAACACCAGGCACAGTGTCAAATTGACACCACGAAGTGTTAGGTGAACACTTTTCAACGCCATCACAGTGCATTTTCTACACCTGTAGGTGTGGTCCTCTATTGAAGTTTGATCGGTGTTAGATTTAACAGCCATGGTGTTAAATCTAACACCGATGTTTTTACAGTGTATGCTGAACACCGTCAGTTATTTTCAATACACAAATATTCGGGTACCTTGCCCTTTGTCAATTAAGAAGCAAGGAATCACCAATATGGGTCTATTATTGTCAGCGAAGGTTTGTCGCCGTTGTTCTATATCGCAGTTACACACTTTACGAACGCAGTTACGAACACTTTATCGGATATGCATTGCACATGAGAGTTGTGTTTCAAATTTTAATCTTTACAAATCCTAAGAAAATTAATGTATGTTTTCATTCGTTCTGATAATGAACAATCGTACGTAAACTTTGGCACTTTGCATTTTGCATTTCATCTTTATTTTTTATTATGAAAATGAACAAAACATGTCTTTTTAAGTTAAAAGATAATCTGTTGCTCTTAAACCATGTAGATAGTTTCGGTAAGTCAGTATTAAGAGTTCTTAGAAGTGACTTCAAATCCGAATTGGAACAGAGGACATGGGTATCATCAGCAAACAGAATATATTGCAGTGACAGAAGAGTTTGAAATGTCATTAATATGCACCAAATACACTGATATTTAATTAAGGTTGTGTATGTGTGTGTGTGTGTGTGTGTGTGTGTGTGACCGTATCAATGTCATAGCAGCTAAGGTATCTAAAGCAAGAAGCACCCTCACAAACTTTCTTTAGTTCATTATGTCATGTGCCTCTGGATATTTTCAGCCAATGCTTTGTTATTCTTCACTAAAGTATTTATTGACATGAATGATCCCCGAAAAATCCTTGTAGATCACCACGTACAGTTAAGGTAATATCAATATATTCACTGACATTTTATTAAGCTTCCTATTAGCATTGCTTTGTACATGGACTAATTCTGAAAATACAAACACTCAATGGACCAGTGATTTTCTGTTCAAATGAAAGTATAACTTCTTAGAGATTCGGTCCTGAAAACTTCATAGTTGAATTGCTGGTTAACACTAAGTATTGTGATGGGCCCTAAGTTCCCTCTCCCTCTCCACTTCCGCTCTCTTCTCTCTCTCTCTTCTCTCTCTGTTATATATATATATATATATATATATATATATATATATATATGTTGATAAGGTAGTCCACGTGTTGGCAAGATAAAAAGATAAGTAAGATAAAAGTTGCAGCTTTGTTACTTATCTTTATATATAATTATATATATATATATTATATATATATATATATATATGATATATATATATGTATATTATATATATATATATATATATATATATATATATATATAATTGTTATTATTATTATTATTATTGTTGTTATTATTATTATCATTACCATTATTAACGTTATCATATAGATCGATACACACACACATGTACGTATAATATACCTTCATAACATTCACCCACGTTTGCACTAATATGATTAACAAAACACTCTGCAAGGAAACAAGAAAATTCTGCCTACTCTAGGGGAAGGTGCATTCATATGTCTTTTGTTAATCATATCAGTACTTACTAGTGATTGAGAGATGATGTCACTGGTAGAATCTGGGATTGGAAGTAATTGTTGTTATTTTTGTTTGCGGCCGTTTCCAGGTATTGTTAGATGCACATGACACAAATTTACATATTCTTTTGGCCACATAAGTGATGATAAAATTTCGATAGTAAAAACTGTGTTTTTTGGGGGGGTCTTCTTTAGTTGTTGGGTTTTTGTTTTAGATGCCATATGTGTAGGACTAGATCTTTGTCAACTTGGCCATTTTTAGAGAAGCTGCATAGGAATATTTGAAATTTAAACAAAAAATGTCGCGTTTTCGGAAGCTTAAGTTATGGCTATTACAAAAGTGATGCAGCAAAAATATGAATATCACTTGATCAACTACAGTTGATAGAATCTGATCTATTCCAAATTCTGTCATTTTGATGACTACGTACATGAAATGTGAAAGTGCATTCCTTTCATTACGTACTTATAGGAAAAATAAAGAAATACTACCAAACCAAATATATATATATATATATATATATATATATATATATATATATATATATATATGTTATATGATTATGCATATGATAAAACGCAAGATTGTAACACTAACACCTGACACGCATCAGAATGCGACTCTCGTCGTAAAGGACGCTTATAAAACCGGAAATATACCACCGACCGCTTCTTTGCCATTACTTGGGGTGTAGGGAATAAAACGTATAACGTGACGTCAGCGTGCGTGCCGGCACGGTTTTACGCTTAACGCTATTGTTGTCGAATGCTCAGCGAGGCACTAAATGCATGCCGCGCTCCCTTGTTTGAATGGCTTTTTGATATCTTCCGGGGAGAGTCGGGAGGCGGTTCATGATGAGATATGATGAGATAAAAAGGCGGCAAGCAGAAAATGAGCATTATTGCCAGAGAAGTTCAAAGCACATATCGTCTGCGAGGTGACAAAACTTATTTTGAGTGAGATATATTTAGAAGGACTGGAAGAAAAAAAAAAACCCGAAAGCGGCAAAGGGTGGCGATGTTTACAGGGAATCTTGCTGACTCACAAAATTGTCTTTCAAGAGAGAGTCATATTCTTCATTCTATTAGTCTCGCGGTTAGGGTAAAATTGGCGAAATACGACCAATGAACACTTCGAATTTCCTCATCAAATGTTCTCAACGGTGTAGAAACCAGTGAACCATCTAGATCAAGACATCAAGACATCGAGAATGAACGTGACTATTTGGTATTGCTTGGATGAACATTTTTTCCCGTTTAAGCCAGTGGTACCTCATCGCATACAAAGTTTTTGTAGTTTGTGATTCGTTTTCTCGCGCGCACACGTACAGAGTCACATAGAGGCTCTCTCTCCCTCTGTCTCTCAAATGAAATACACAGTAACCACATCCCATGCGGAATTTGTCATGGGGGTAAAGGTTCGACCACAACTACAGAGATATTTGAGAATGCAGGGGTTAAAGTTGACGATGAACGCGGGAGTAAAAGTTTACGATGAAGCGCGGTCACTTGGGATCTGAGTGTAATGGACGGGGCCCCAATTCTGGCACGGCAGTAGCCTTGTTGTGGTCAGATAATATTCCATAGTGCCCGCTGATCTGACCATTCCTCCTCCTCTTGTCATTATCGCTGTAGCACCCCCGTGATTATGGCGGATGCGATTTTTATCCCAACTCAGCCCTGATCTAGTCTTCGGCAATCACACTCAAAACGATGGCAACGTATAGGGCAATCTTTTTCTCACCCTACCGGCATTTTCCTGCTATCAATTCTGTCAATGTGCTTGCCATTTCAATCACTTTGCCGCAGCTTCTCGATAATATTGACGCTATAATGACAATTTAACCGCCCTTATGTATCTCATCATGCCCTTGGCAAGGTGTCTGAAATGAGAGAAATGCAAAATGACTTCTCGTGTCCAGAAATGTGACTATTTGGTAACTTGGAACTGAAGGGGCTATGCAATGCAAATGCAATTTGACTTGTATTGATTCATCTATACCTTTATCATTACTTACAAGGTTAAAAAAAAATTGTATTTAGATATGTTTCATATATTTTATAATAACTTTCAACCACTTTTCTTCAAATAACTTGGATACAGTACACCCACACACACACACACCCACCCACACACACACACACACACACACACACACACACAAATCCTTCTAAACGAAGATTCTCTGGGTAACACCATTTGTCAATCACTTGTCAAATACTGATAATGATTAACAAAATACACTCGAATGCACCTTCCCCTAGACCAAGTATAACATGCATGTTTCCCCGAAATGTCTTTTCTTACATTACAGGATTAATATGGAAACATGCAAGTTCGGTATTCCCATTTCTATCTACATGATCTATATATCTCTCTTTATATAATTATGTGCATCTCTATCACTCTCTATAGCTCTATATCCTTTCCTATATCTATCTATCTATCAATCTATATACTGTATAATATATATATATATATATATATATATATATATATATATATATATATATATTTCTACATCTATCTCTATCTCTATCTCTCTGGCTCTATCACCCTCCCTATATACCTTATCTCCATCTCAATCTCTTACTACCTCTCACTCATTTTTTATATCCATCTTTTCGTTTTGTATTTTCTTTCGTTCTCTATAAAACTATCTACTTTTCTCATCTTGCGCTGGATTTTAGGAGAGGATTTCCTATTTTCTCACAAGACGGAATATTTGTCTGGTTTTACAGGAAGCTATTGATTTCGCGCGGGAAATTTCTCCGAGGAGTGATTAAAATCACTTTTTTTTTTACCTCAACGTAAAATCAAGACCAAAAGGAGAGTGAGAGTTTCAGATAGAGAGAAGAGAGAGAGAGAAAAAAAAACGAGCATTGACAGTTTTTTCCAATCTCTTATCACGTTCCATCAAATATTTGAAATATTACCAAAGTAGATATTCGGGGGGGGGGGGGGGGGGGGGGGGGTCACACGGATTCAGCGATTCCTTCCAGACTGCGGATATGTTGAAAATGTTTTTTGTTTGTTTGTTTGTTTGTTTTGCCATGTGATTGTGCGTTTCGGTGACAGCTATCAAAAACTGTTTGTCAGATATAGTCACTTCTTAAATTTTACAGTGAATTTGTTCCCAAATCTTTGAGCAATATACTTCAAAACGGCATGTTGTTAAAGTACTAGTTAAAAGAAGACGCCGGGAGGGACGTCTGAAAATAAGCATTTTAGGTCTTTGTTATTTTCATTATGATTATATAACCTGAATGTATAATATTAGCAAATATAGATTATAATATGTTTAATACATGATATATATTATATATTGTATAATCTATATTATATATCATTTTTTATCTATTCCTTTTCGTCTTATAACTTTGGAAGATAAGAGCAGCAGTTAGAACTTTTAATTTTTTGGTAACAATATCTTACCTTATGAATTTGCAGTTCGTGGAGTATAGGTATCAATTCATGTTTGTCAAAGACGTTTAGTTGACACAAAATCAATTTTATTTCATAACTCTTCTTGGTTTTGAATTCTGATATCATCTCCCCTCCCCACAGAATAAGAAAAATCCTAGCAACAAATAACACTTATCTATCGATCCAGAAACGTGTATATAATATATATATATATATATATATATATATATATATATATATATATACACATGTATACATTGTATATATATGTGTGTGTATGTGTGTCCTTGTCACTCTGTACAGAAAATGGAATCCCCATTATGACTAGGAAACATTGCTGATTGACATATGTTATCCTAATCTTGCTATTATTACTGAAATCAATGGCAAAACGCCCACCGAATTCAACCACTTAAACTATATAGCATCGCGTGCCGATGGATTAATAGGCTGTTCGTCGCAGTAACCATTAAATGCCATTCCCATGAATAAAAACAACATCATAATCATGTGCCCGTCAGTTTTCGTGAGCCCTTTCTTCTTTCTTTTACGTGCTTTTTCTACGTTTTTTACGAAGTATATTATCTTGGAAAAAAACAAACAAACAGATACCCATCAAAAAACCATACAGTTATTACCTGATGCGCGATGTCGCACTCCGCTAATTTTCGCACTGAGTTGTAGTTCAGAGGAAATAATTAATGTCGTGAAGCCGTGCACGAGTGACCACATAATGACATTAATTTCAACGTGATAAGATTATTTTGTCAAACGTGATAAGACTATTTCGTCAAACGTTCACTATAAGTTAAAGTAATGAGATATCTGCTCGAGCTATTTATTTCATTCGAACGTTCGTGAAGTTCACTTCGTTACTTTGGCTTTAAAACACAGGAAAGAACATTTTGACATTATCACAAGGTCTGGGAAGCTCATTTTACACTATTTTTACGCCCTCTAGCAAATCATGAATAACGAAAATGACTGATGATTTGTACTGATCTGGGCTACTCAGAAATATAAACCCTCTGAGGTCAGTCACTGTGGTCTAGTGGTTCGTGCTCTGGATTCATGAAAACGTGGCCTGAGGTTCAAACCCTGCTGATGTGTTACTTTTTTTTCGTAGACAAAATGTTTTGCCAAAAGCGTCCCTCTCGACCCAGGTTTTTAAATCGGCACCCGGCAATGCTGGGGTAATAGTATTGGCAGGGAGGTGATTCTTGGTAATCAGTAATGGCAAGGCCCTCCGGTGGGCCCGTGCTGACACATCAGAGGTTACCCTGGTTGAATAAACCATATTATGACCTTTATTATTTTGTTATCAATATTGATATTATTATCATTATTATTATAACCATTATTGTTACTATTATCATCATTATTATTAGTTGGAGTAGTAGTAGTAGTAGCATTAATATCATTATCATCAATCATCATCATTGTCTTTATCATTATTGATATTATATCTCTCATCCAAAGATATCTCGAGATCAATATCACTTCAAGTTCCATCCTTGAACCTTAGACGACTTATCATTACAATTGTTATAACAATGATAATTATTATCATTGTTATTATCAACATCATTATTATCAACCATTATCATCATTATGATCATTATCTATACAGTTTTGTAGAAAATTGGGGAAGCTGTCTTGCATTCGAACGAGACGCGCTGAAGCAAGGATTAGGGGGACACGTGCTTCACATGGAAGCGTGTCATGGCTTGAATACGAAATGAACTAATGCATGACACAAGACACATGTTTCCCCTTGCTCCTGTAAAAAAATAAAAAAATAAAAAAAAAATAAAAAAATAAAAAAAATAAAAAAAACTAGCTCACGGAATTCCTGTCCGGCCTCATCCACTATGGCAGTAAGGCATGATATGAGGGACTGTTTTTATTCTGGGACACTATCCTGGAGGACAAACAGTGACAAATTATGGCAGAAACAGCTCAGACGACTAGCATGGTCTTTGGAAACTAAGCATAAAGACAAAATAAAGCAATTTCTTTGTTTGCCATCTTTAAAAAAAAATAAGCTTTATCACCGTCAGCCTTCAGTATCTAGCCGATCGTCAGGGTACAGAATACCAACTGTTCACCAAATAATTGCTTTTATGACAGAAACTGCTATATACCAATCACTAAAAAGATGATTTTAGAAAGGGACGTAGATGTGTGTAGGTTGCCTAGCAATATTATTGTCTTGGTTGTCTCGCGTGTTTGTTTCCTCGCTTAAAACTTAGCGAGCAGTATAAGCAGGCTAAGATATTACTTTTCTTCTTGTTGGTTTTGTTCAGGGCAGCGGGTCTGCTAACTCCACGCTATATTGATACGATTTCCATCACATAATCGATACCCCTGGAAAGATGACATTATATCTCGGGAAGATCTCCGTGACCAAAATTTATTTAAGCATCTTATACCCTTACAGAAGATGATTAACTGGGGTTTTGTTTCTACAACCACTTTATGGTCTTACGCCCATAGTTTATCTGGAAATGTCTTGTCTACACTCTGGGAGAGTTACACAAGTGTGTTTGTACTACTACTCGACTAAGTGTCATGTTAAGCATCATGCACTTCGGTATACAGATTTTTTTTATGAGTAACTTTTTGAAATTATTTTTTTAATCGATGTTATTATTATGCCCTCCTTGATCACTGCCTTTTTTTCATTCATCTTCTTTTCAATCATTGAATGACTTATAAGTGCTTATACAAAACATAAATGATATATCATAGAGCCCGACAGTAACTATACAGCGGTTGTGCGCCTACTTTGAGTGGTGTATCATCAGTGAGAAATTATGTCACCGGTAGTCAAGTGTGTGGCTAAATGACATCAGTCTCAACAAGCCATCGCGGCTCTCAAACAATGTCAAACGACTGCATTTCTCTATACCCTTCGTACGAAAACTTGAAGCAAGGTATGTAGATAATTTGCACTTAAGTAGATGTTCAATTTAGATCAGTTCAGTTTTATTTGTGCATTTTATTTTCAATACTACATAAAAAAAGAAGTGTCGGCAAGACGGTATAAATTATTTTCATGCGTCAATACACGTGCTGTAAAGACGAATGGAAGGTACGTTATAACAAGCTGAATGTCAAATTAAAGGTACACACAAAAGAGAATACTCCAAATAAAGTTTTGAAAAGAAAAAAAAGTAATCGGAAATGCAGGGGATCATCTTCATAAGTAGAGCTTGACTAGGCAGATGAACCCAGGCAGACTTTTCACATAAAATAAACTATCGTAAAGTACATAATATGTCGCCACTCACCGTGTGAACAGCAGTGCAAAGGGTTTGCAAGGCTGTGAGGTGTGCGTTGTGCTGTGATGATATTGATCTGTTGGAGTTTTTTTTTTTCTACAATTGGTTTCTCGATTGCAGTGATCATCATCGATTACATTAATTTTTCCTGCCATACCTGTATATTTCCGTCACCCATGAAGAGATGTGATTTGCCATTTTCCAAATTATACGCCCTGATTAACAGTTAAATATCCTCTCATTTTGTGATATAAATGGATCCTAAACATCTTATCTCTGAGATAAGAAATGGAAGGAGGTCGACTATTAACTTAATATCAGCGAGGTCTCGATCTTAACAGATCACGAGTTTAACAACTTACAGCGCGCTGATGCTAAGGAATACGTGTATGGAGTACTTATTCACCTATAATGTCAACCAGAAGAAAGTCAAAGTTGATAAACTCAGTATACAATTAAAGGTAAGGCACGATTCATCTCGTGAAAGACAGTTAAGACTGTCTAATCCGAAGTCTTATTCTCTACCAGACAATCTTACAATCCGTTGAAGATGTACTCGTATCCAAACATTTGAAATGAAAAAATGAGCAAAGATTATGGGGTTCCTTCGGGATTTGAACCCGAGACCTCTGGATTGCTAGATCGGTCCTGTGGAAAGCCTCGTAGTACGGTGTTCGTCCCAGAAACCCCTTAATTCTCGATGCTTGTATGGTCAGAAACTTGCTTAGACCAGACATAAACCAGAAGGATAGATGTCAACATGGGGATAAGATAATGCGAGGGATCACCGAAGTGATGCAGCTTTTTAAAAATATAATAGATGCAAACAAAGGGAAATTGAAAAGAAATATATGTGGTATGAATTTGCTGAACACTCGGGTAAATATGCATCTCCAACATTCGCCTGACTTTTTCTTTCTATCCTGACGACCTGAGCTAAACATTAAAGGCACCAAAGGTGAAAACAAGGAAGAAATAAACTTGTTATTTGTTTCACAGTTTGATATGAACTAGATTCTATCATTGACCACGCTCTCTTACATCCTCCCTCATGTACTATTTATGTCCGCATCATTACAACTCGGCATCTGAGAGAAATAACAGTCAAATGCAAACGGCATCAGCAGGCAAGCGTGTTAAAAATATCTCTCTGATCCAGCGTGACCTTTAATGACTCAATCTGTGCGATACCTCGGTTCATGAATCGCAGAAATGAGAATTTTGTGCTTTGCACGCTATCACTGTTGAAGAAATGTTTATAGTCGAGCGACTTGTAGTTGTTTTGTTTTAAATAACGCATTATTGTAACACTCATTGATACATTATAGAGTCAAAACATGCCATGAAACAAGAGCAACAGCAACATTAAAAAGAAAGTTAATGGCCCTCCAATTTCCTCAATATTACAAACGGATGTGACATTTCGTGTAAAAAAATACGTTTGAATCTGAGACCAAAGTATTAAAGGATATAGATGAAAGCAGTTTTGCCTCTCTGATGAAGCAGCCTGGCTACTGGGGAGGGGGTGATGCCCCCCCCCCCCCCCCCCATCTCCACAATAAGTCATCTCCAGTTTCCCATCTAATGTCCACTGAAAATCTAAAAAAATGTATGTCGGCGTCTTGAGTTTGGTTTTCCGTCTCACACTGCATGTTCTTTCATATCTGAATAAAACCATGCATGCATTTTCCGGGTATCAAATCACTTAATTTGTGTGTGCGTGCGCTGCGCGCACGCGTGTGTGTGTGTATGTGTTGTTGTTGTTTCCGTTACATGATTTTTCCATTTTCGTCTTTCAGCACTAGGTACAAATCAAATTATGAACTTTTTACAGTCGCCTATAGTTCTTCTGTGGTTGTAGCAAACAGTGACGCAAGTTTTTCAGAAATCGTAAGGGATGATATTGCGTCTATATGTATCTTTCTGAGTTACCCCGAGTCACAGTGTGGATGCTTCGCAAAGGTTGATATTCTCAGCTTGATTTGAGTATTTCAATATTCTGAAATGTCTCACATTTGTTTAAAAATTCTATAAACGTCGGGGTTTCCCAGTGTGAAGTCCAACGAGGTATCTGTGAAAGAACCAGTAATGCAAATACACGGGGAGACTGATATCGCAACTTCATCTATAGTGACCAAACATGCGCGTTTTGAGTAATTACATATTGTCAACGACACTAACATCGTTATCAGTCCTGTCTCAATACACGCAGGGTCCAAGTTATTCAAAGAAAAAGAGTGAACGGAGTCAGGCGGGTTGTAACTGATGATTTATGCAACGTTGGAATACGTGTCCATTTTGTCTGCTAATGGCGCTCCGTCTCTTAAAAGTGAATCATTAACTCACGGGCACAGTGTGTCAGGAAATAACCTCCATTATGTGTATCTTCCTCTTCTCCTTCTTCATGATGATTTCCAATGTGCGGGTTTTTTTTCTCTTCCTGTGCTTCAATTCGGTAATGGTTCCATGACTTAACTGAATCTATTGCTTTTTTACGACATTAAACATGTTAAAGCAGATTCGATTTCTTGCATCTACGATGAACGAACTTCAAAAACTCATAACTTTTGAACGGATTGTCTGATTTTCCTCAAACTCTCACTGATGTATATACTAATATTGCCGCATTCACTCAATTCACATGTCTATGAAGGTGAACTTGTCCTTTAATGTTCGACCAAAAACCAAAATTGTAGTGACACTTCTAGTAAAAATATACCTTTATGTATTAGTCATCTTTTATTAGGTAGGATTTTCAATCGATATGTCTCATTATTTGAAATATATATATATACGTTGTATATATAAGTCATGTTCTCGCATCTTAGTGCTGAATATCAGTGTGTCGTTCCGTCACTGTATCTTCTTCATAATCAGTAGAGCCTGCAAAGGCATCTGTTACCAATGTTGATCACACGTTGTTGGTTTTTCTACCAGTCCAATAGGACCCTAGCGATGTGTGAGCATGTACTTTGAAAAAAAAAGAATGAAAGGGAGAAAGGGAAAGAATTTTTCTCGAACATTACCTGTTATCCCCCCACCGCGCTTCGCCCATCGGCACGACCATGCCGATCTAATTATGAGAGGTGGAATTGGGCAAATTGCTTGAACAAAATTCGATTAAACTTCTAAGCAGTGCTTTACCTCCCGAGAATTTCACGGAGACGGTGTCTGGTTTCATGTGCCAACAAAGGACCACCCCTGCCGAGTGTTTGAATAATTATTGATCGGAGTGAAAAGGTCCTTACGATGCCATCTGCGATGTTAAAAGCACTCCTATCTCGCTTATTGGAAGGAAGATGCAAGCTAACCATCACCTGTCAATTTGATTGGCGGTCAAAGAGAAACCGTGGAGGAATTGAGTTCAAATCCCGAATCCCGGTGGAAATCGAAACCCCGACAATGAATCAGGGGCAGGGTTTGTTGTTGTTGCTGTTTGTCGTTGTTGTCTTCTCTTGTTATATTTGAGCCGCTTTGGCAGTGGTCTTCATTTGTGCGTGACTATAGAAATGCAGGGGCGATATAATGCATCCGCATGGAACAACCACACAAACACACACACACGCACACACACAAACACACACACATAGATGCACAGGATCTACATGTATACAACTAAAATACATAATATTCATATAGCAAAGCAACTATTCCGATGGTTCGTTTTTAATAGAAATTTGACTCCATCCATTAATCATGTTTATACCGATGTTTGGAATCTATGTCTAACTCTGTCATTTCTGGTGATACTGGAATGAATAGAATGTAATGTTTAATTCAACAGTCATAGCAAATCTACCTATAGCCCTGTAGATACTTTTCTTGATCCCTCCAATGAAGAAAAACGAAGTCGGACAGGTGACTATCACATATTAACATGAAGGGGGAAAAACCCCAATACATATTTGTGTCGGTACCTTGTAAAAACCCGTGTTTTAACATCTAACGATGATTTCCAGCAAACGCGGAGACTGCATGAGGAAAAAAAAAAGAAAAGAGAAAAAACATAGCAGGACTAGTCGGAATCTGCGATTCTAACTTAGAAATATTGACAGGTTCCTAGCTTGGGCAGAAAGGGGAAAAATGTTAATAAATCCCTTTGACAAGGGAGAGGTTTGGATTCTAATAATCCGCATTTGAATTTCTTACCTGGATGAGCAAATTTCTGCCGGTGTGTGATGCACTCGGTCGTGCATGGAGATGCCAGACGGAACGTGGGCGTCATGCTACGTGGCAATGGGGCGAGAGATTGCTATCCGCGGGTTGAACAGGAAAATAAACAAAAACAAAACTAGAACTGAAAAGAAAGACCTCCAAAATTTGAACCTGCCGCGGAAGAGCACAGAAATCGTATCCATTACGTGATTACTGCCCATTCTGAAATTTGTTTTTTTCCCTTTTGCGGATTAATATAGGGACCTCATATACCGTGTGCATGGTTCTGCGTGCAATCTCCATGTGCTCCAGAGAAGTTACAGTCATAACATTAGCTACTGGAGTGTACGAAGGTCGAGCTGGAAATGAAAAATGCTACGAGATATTTGATACAAAAATATTTGCAAATGGGGAAGAATCATCGTCATGCCTTTCCAATATCATTATCACTGTTGTCTGTACCAATATAAAAGGAGAAATATTTAGAGTAAAACTGAAGCAAATATATCAGTTCTGATAGTCATTAATACATACGCACAGATGCACACTCGTAGTCACTTACACACAATATGATCGTAAGCAAAATAATGATCTTAAGGTAATTGAATTTGCAAGAGATTTACGTGTATATCAGTCTTTATTCATTTTCTTTGTTGGGTCAAACGTTTGTGTATCGCTGTATAAAAGCTTAATCGTACTTGGTTGAGTAATTGAATGATTATACATGAGTGTTGATGATAATGATATATCATAATCATGTTGATGATGATAATGTTATCATATATTATTTAACAAATATATAGATAAATATCATAATTATGTTCGAAACCTCTGGTAGAGCAGTGGCAACACTGAAGAGGCTACCCTGGGTAAATAAGACCTTATTATTATTATTATTATAAACCTATAGTCGCCTGCTTTGAATTTATAGACAATTTGCAGCAGGAAATGTCAGGCACGCTAGCGAAGACTGAGCCTGATGTCCTTGAATGTCCCTTTTTGTGTTGACGAAAAATTCATTAAACCTAATTTTACATTAATAATCGAAAAAAAAAAATAAGATTCAGGTAGTGTAGCTGAATATGGGCTATCCAGCCATCTTCACAGATGGAAAATGAACAACAACCACAACAACAGGTCAAAATTGTACATAAATGGACGAATATATTTATCTCTTCGTCCTAGGTTCCAGACTTGTAATCACGAAATCTGAGAAATTGAGTTTCATTCTTTTTGATTTGAGGGATAAAAATAAGTCTTTTCAGAAATCTACTTTTGATTCCCCTCCGTCTACTCCAGGCTTGAGATATTTGTTTCACAGAAAAAAAAAAGGTAAAGGGACCTTTCGTTTCATTATTAGTTCAGACACCTTCTATTTTGTAGCAAAAGTTACTACTGTAAAATAGTCAATTCAAATATTCTTTAAAAGAGTGTGGAGAAACATCTACCTTTCTTTTTTTTTCATCCTTGTGTACATTGTCAAAATCATAGTCCTGTTTCGAATGAATTTAATGCTCAATGAACTCGTTAACAGGTCAAATCCCAGAAAACAAATTACTGTGGTATGCTGCTACATATTTACACATTTTTTTTTTACTATTTATTGCGCCATTTTATCATAATAGATAAAGTAATTACTCTGTTTTATATATATGAGCCCTTTAATGTTCATGTGGGTGTACTCGGTTCGCTTTCAGAGTTTTCAAATGGTATCTATAAACTGCAAATCATTTGTCAAGAAGGATATAAAGTTCCTCCTTCTCTCTCAAATCAGTAAATTTTTGCAAAATTCTTTCTTTCTTTGTGAAGATTTAAGATGTATTTATTCAAATCATTCTGCTACTCCTCTTGTGGAATATAGTTATGCAATAAAAAAAAATCATAGGTGCCGATTAATTTACTGACAAGATAACAACTTGTACGGAAAACTTTCCCCAGAACTGAATGGGTAAACAAAGGCGAAGTCCACCTCCGCTGTTGTTGACCGTACTGCTTCAGCGAAAAGAGGTTATTCTTATTTTAGCACAATGTTATCTGGCCGTATAGTGCATTCTGATGTTGATTAGAAAACTCTTATCTGCTCGTAATAAAATTCTTCTATTTTTATCTTTTATACATCAGGAATGCCGCATCTGCAATCCAAGCTTGCATGCAAAATGGTAATGTGCTCTTACAAAGAATGTATTGCGTAAGAGAATTTGAAAACGCGAAATTGAATATTGACAGATTTTTCTTTCCTTTGTTGTGAATTTAATTAGGGTCGATGAAGCACTCCGACAAGGGGCGTACCGATTGCAAATGCGTCTTCTGGACTGATTATTTCAAAATAAGTTAGATCTTCTCGAAGAGAATGAGTCTTTTCAAATTGGACAAATTTGGAGTTTAACGTGTTAGTAGAATCTTTAAATATCCGTGTCCTTCATTTGATATACAGAAAACAGCCGAGAGCCATTTCCATCACTGTGCTATAAACAATGGCTATAAATGGACTATCGACATCGATGATGAGGTTGGAGTAATGTTAATGATATGTATTGATTAAAAATCTGTCACATATTCATAAAGGGTGGTGCACATCATAGCTCGTACCAGGGCAATTACCCCAAGGCTAACAATACTGGTTAGTGACAATGTTAGAGTAAGATTAGGGTTAGGGTTAAGTTTGTATAGGGTTAGAGTTTGGGTTAGGGTTAGGATTAGGTTCAGGATTAAGATTAGGATTATGGTTAGGGGAAGGGTCTTGGGTAATTGCCCAGGGGATTATTGACCAGGGGGTAATTGCCCTAGACTCATCCTAGCTACCAAGTTTACAATGCAGCCCTGAACAAGCAGTTGCACACATTCTCGAGAAATACGATACGTATCATGCACGCTAAACTATTTTATAAGAAAACAATAACACAAAGTTTCTACGAATACACACGTGAACATGGTCTATTGCATACAGTCACCTAATTCAACTCTATTGGCAACATTTCCATTCAAAGAAAAGCAATCAACCCTTTCCCAGAGAGATTCTGTAAAACCTTGTGGTGTTTTACCCATGATCTATACCAGATTTCAGAAGGCATGATCTATACCAGATTTCAGAAGGCATGATTAGCTAATAAATGAGCCCACACTAACTTGTGCTCATCACGCAAATCGCGTGGTGGGTTTTTTTTTCACTTATGATGTATTGCTTCGTATAGCAGACGCTGCAATAGGCATGACATTGCACTATTGAAATCTTCCACTTAATACCAAAAACACCACGAAGAACATGAAAAGAAATATCATATTTGACTTTTTTCGGGTGAGGGGGAGGTCTGTATAACATGTATAATATCATGCATGCATTATAAAGACATTTTAAGTAAATTTCATCCAATCTCATGTTCTAGTTTTAATAAATACTTTCTGAGAAAATCTGAAAATAGTAAAGAAGAAAGGAGCTTAGTGAGGGCTGATTTCGACTTTATGAACATAGCCATGAAAAATGAACGCAAACATTTTCTTTAAATGTGCACGAGTAAAGCAGATTTTACACACATCTGCCCCTTTTGTGTTTGTGATGAATGCATTCACGTAAACATTCAATCTTTTCGTATAAACGTGATGAAAATCTTTGATGGCCGTACATCTACTTTAATCAAAGTCAATCAGGGATTTGAATGATCAAATCCATGCAACCATGTCACGTAATTACATCATTCGCCGGTCATTATTCATGGAAATTGCTGTTAAATTCTGCATAATGGAACCCATCAGAGGCAATGGAAAGGGGGAATGTCGTTACTGCTCACAATTCATCTTTAACCCTGCCATCATTACCTAATTCCTTAATGTAAAAGAAGTCAAGACCTAATTTCTTGACACCTTTTTGTCATAAGTTTTAAACTATAGAATCGATTATGTTTGTTTGTGTGTGTGTTTGTGTGTGTGATCGACACGACAGATGCAAAATTAAAATATGATACTTGATGCATAAAATTTAAAGGAGACCTCCGGATGATTTTCAGATTTTTGCATTTGAACAACAATAAATTAGTTATACTGAGAACAGAGTCTCAGAGTTTGTGATAATTGGGATGAAGAATAAGAATATTTTCAAAATTTAGAACAAATTGCAATGAACAAGGATGATGACATGGCAGAGTCACATAACAATGCATGAGTTGGAGCTCATGGAAGCAGAACAAAAGAAGAAGGCATGCACAGATTATATACACTGGTGAACTCGCAAGCAAGCGGTATTGTAATGAAATTACACTGCTACATTTCTGAAAAATGTGAACCTCCTATGTCATCATCCTTGTTCAGTGTAATTTGTTTAAGGCTTTTCAAAGTATTATTTCTCTGCTTAAGAACCACAATAAATTCCACAAATCTATACATGGAGTTGTCGATTTATGTACTACATGATGTGAAATTATGAAAATTGTCTGGAATGTCCCTTTAATGCGACATCTGTTTCGCCACCAAGCTTTTATCTTCAACTCGATAGATATACCACTTGGATCAAGTAAATAAGGTAAACTTGTTGTTGCGTCGTTGTTACCAAGGGCGGATCCAGGAATTCCATAAAAGAAGGGGGGCACAAAGCAATTTATTTACCACTTCTGGGTTTAGTCAGCTGACAAGGAAAAAAGGGTGGTATCTTTAAAAAAAAAGAAATAACAAGGGGGGCCGCAGGCGACCCCTTTCAGTGTTTGTATTTGTATTCGTTATATTGAAAAAAGAGGCAATTTTTTTTTTTTTTTTGGGGGGGGGGGGGGCGCCCGGTGCGCCCCTCCTGGATCCGCCACTGATTACAGTAACTATCTTCAAGACTGTTCACGAATGTCAGCTTGGTAGGTCGGAAACGCATGTATACATTAATCAAGGGAAACATGTTGAGTTGGGTGGTTTACTCTTGACACAACCTGAGGTACAGGCAGACAGTATAGATTTGATATTTACATGGTTAACACTGTTTACACGTGTAATCAGCTATACCTACCATTTCATAGAGCACTTCTAGTTTTTGCAAGGTGTTACACAAAATAGTCCAAAACCTCTTCCATGGATTAATTCTCCGTCGAACTTTCAAACTCTTACCTTGAAAGCAAATGGCAGAAATAAAAACGAGATTGTAAAAGAGAGATATAGAGAGGGGGAGAAAAAAAAGAAAATCGTTGAGGTGATTTATACAGATTAAGATTATAAGCTCTTCAACTCCAACTATCAAAAAGAAGGCACTGTTTTTCCCCCAAAGTCATTTCATCTGGCAGTTCGAGATATAGATTGAGTTGTAAGTGTTGATTCCTGATGGAGATATCCTGCTGGAAAGAACACAGTGTCCCAAGGTGTGAGACCACAGTGTGAACACAGTTTGAACACAGTGTGAAATCTCGTCACATTGTTACATTCGGGCGTTTTAACAGTGTGAACATAATGCGAGTCTTCAATTCACAGTGTGCGTGAAGCAAAACATTACTGTGTGAACACTCTGTGAAAACCCCACCACGGTGTGAAGTCATCTTCACACTGTTAAATTCGAGCGTTTCCAGTTTTTGTGTGTTAGATAATGAAAAACCTCATTTGGAATATGAAAGCTCATGTAGTTCTACGAGGAATTCACTGCTTGTTTGATGGAAATTGGTTTTGAAATGGCTCAGATATCCAAAACATGCGATACTAAGAAAAGGTGGGACCCACCTTTTATTAGGATCTCTTTGTTTTACTTTATTTTTGTGTATCTCAGTCATTTCAAAACCTATTTTCATCAAGTAAACTTTAAATTCACCTTAAAAATGGTATGTTCTGTAACATTTCATGACTGGTTTCTCAGTATCTTGCAAAAAGTTACCAGCTCAATTCTCATCCCCGCCAATACCATACCACGCCTTTACGATTACCATCCAGGTTTAAAGTCATACGAAAAGAAGAAAAAGATAAGAGAGGATAGTCTGCTCGCGCATGGAAAGTTCGTTCTACAGAGACAACAAACAAGTACTTTTTTCGACTGCTATGGCAACAGGAATAAGAGCAACAACAGCGACAACAAACATTTGGGAGTCAAACTCCGATCGCTTGACTACGGCTAAACTGGCAAGTAAGAGCGCATCTTCCCTGCAAAGGTCCTCCTGTTTGTCAGTCTACGGAAAATCATTAGCAGAAGCATAAAAAACGCTTTCTCATTATTACGATGACCGTATGAGTTGTTTTTCTGTATTTTTTTACTTCTTGGTATACGGTTGAATAGTGAAACCAGTTGCAGTAGAGTCGGTCATATAGAGCGCGTGTACAATAGCGCTGTAATAAATGCATAGAAGAAAGTCTTTTACTGAAAAAAAAAATAAGCCACATGTATTCTAATCTGATATCGTATTTGGGTCAAATATGTGGGAACTGAGATAATAATCCTATTACAAGGAATAATGTACAAATTGGCTAAATATTTTGCAAACCTTACAATTCGGTGAAAATGTATCTACTATGCACAGCAAGTGTCAGAGCTCCTAAAGTTTCAATCAAAAGCCCCCCCCCCCCCCCCCATCCATTCCGACACGTTACTAAACTACCCGTCTAATAAATCAGCAAAATTGCAGCTTCCTTGCTACCCTCGGACTGTGGATTGGTTTTTCATAGACAGTCTTCTTCCATTATCGATACGTCATACGGCACCATTTCTCTGTCTATGATATCATTCATATTCTCTTTCTCTCTCTCTCTCTCTCTCTCTCCCTCCCTCCCTCTCTTCCTCCCCTCATTTACTGTGTACCATCAGTGATTTATCAGAAAAGAAACCATGTTATATCTTATCAATCGAAACAGTGTCAGAACGGGGAATTGTTGCAGCAAGACTTTAATCACCTCTATTATGACAATGTGACTGTAAAAAAAAAAGAAAAAAAAGAGTAAAATATCAGTAAGAAGAGCAAGCAACTTCCAGCACCAGACCGTCCCCTAAAAATAAAGAAAATACAAAATTGATAATCCAACAAACGACACCCCTTACAGACAAAATGCTGAAAAAAAAGTTCATTAGATCCCAAAAAGACTATACCTTGCTGTTTCCTATATAATAATTGGCCGAGTATCAAACGGAAGATTTCCGATCACCCCCTCACCTCAGAGGTGGATGAAGTATACTCCCACTCATTCAGAAAAGTTGCAAAAGTCATTCTATTCATTCTTTTCTTTTTCATGAAATGAAAAATGAAAATGAAATTCTCTTCCCTCAGGCAATGTGCTTCTGGATACCACATCAGCAGAGGTGTTCTGAAGTGATATATCCTTGAGATAGATAGAAGTTATATCATATATTCCACCATGGCCATCCAACTCGACTGCGACTACAATGCATACTCCTGGGCATTTTATCAGGAGGCAGTGGCTGTTTACTTTGTCAAACTCTGAATGGTCACTTGTTGATTGTGGGGAAAAAAGGTGAGATTATTCATCAAAAACAGACAAACGTATCTCGCCTCTATTTGATCGGAAGTGCCATTCAGTCAAGGACTTTGTCTTTCATAGAAACAAAGAAAAGGCAAACAAAGAAAAAATAAACTCTACTTTTGTTTCCAAGAAGAGGGTCGGCTGATGTCGTTATGATACCTGGAAAAAAATATCTCGCTTGATAAGAAACATTTTACATCCGTTTACGGTGGATAATCTAGTGGTTTCATTGTCACCGCCATCAACCCGAATACTCAAGTCGAGCTGGAAAATCTTGAAAGTTTCAATGATATCAGATCATACAATGAAATTTTTGTAGGAGAAATGATTGTCCTATTTTAAGGATATTCCTACAAGCTTTAATCCAAGAATAATTGAGGTACAAATCGCATGGCTTGTGCAATTGAAAACTTTCCCCCTAATTCTTCGGCTTTTTAAATTTCTAGTCTTATTCTGGAGATTGTGTGTGTCTCTGTCTGTGTGTGCGTGTGTGTGCCTGCGTATGTGTGTAACTTTTACGTAGTTCATCTGTAGATGAGAGCTTTGTTCATCTATGCAACTTAATTCATCTGTGCATGATGTCGACATACTGGTGATTTTCCGCAGTTCCATTTGGGTTCTGAAACACACTCTGCAAGTTAATAGCTCTCATAATTCTGTCTAGTCAGAAGTAATCCTACTTCACTGCAACTAATGTTTTGTTTTGCCGCGATATGTATAATTCGCCCGATAACACTAATTTCCGTGAACTCATGTTGTAATTACAGAACATGAAAATGTAATGAGGTAAACAACACAGTTATTATCCGTATTAACCATTTCTTCTTGACTTGTTTGTGCATTTCACTGCTGATGGGTCGTTTTTAACTAGCTCATGCGGATTCACGCTTTGGATTCGTGATTTTCATGCATTTTTCAAATCATCATATTATTCATGACCATTCGATCTCGGTAAGTGTCCGTTTTGGAAAGATTAATAATTACTTCGAATCAATTTTGTGGCATATGTGCATTAATCACTTTCTGCTATAACTTTCTACAGAAATAGGGCGATATACTTTCTTGAACTATTGTGTATCCTCCTTAGTTGTTGTTGTTGTTGTTTTCAATTTACTTCAAGGTAACCTCTGCTTGACAATAGCAACACTGTATGTGTCATAATATACGGGAATGCGTTACTGTAATCTATATGACGTGATATATGCGTAAATGTGTGTATGGCCAGTTGATCTGACGAGATCGGAACGTTTATGTAACCACTTTCTCTTACTTTCCTTCTCCGCCCCCTTCCCTCCTCATTTTGTTTTCCTTATCACTCTCTTCCATGGGCATCATGTTGTACCCATTGTTTTTATCCTATTAACGTTATGTAACACCGGTTATGAAAGACTCAAGCTTTTTACTTATTATATGCAATTGTATGGATTTATATATAACGCATGTAATTATTATTGTGTAATGACAATTCTTGAGTTGTTCAAAATGACCATTACTGTGTCGTACCATATAGGTATATATAAGGTTTGGTGATATTTCTGGAAATTGATGCAAATTTAAAAGCAATGCCGTTCAAAGGGTAAATAAATAAATCAATTTAACCCATCAAGTCTTAGAACTATCCTACGAAGTGAAAACGCTCTGAGAAGTTTCGAAATCGCGATCTCATTTGCACCATATGGGATCAATTTTAGGGCCAGCCTAGCAGTGACGTTGATCAGAGACTTTCTTTTTTTATCGAGTGTGCACACAGTTTCTTCCCTTGATTTCATTTTCCCACGTTTTCTGTCATACTGCTAGTAATTGAGAAAAATACTTGAACATAATTGAGTAAATTGAAAAGAAAAACAATAAACAAATAAAAGAAAAGAAGAATATCGGAATTCATTTTGGTTTATTATATTTTGTTGTATCTGCACAGAACCTGAAAATACTGCCCCCCCCCCTTTCCAAAAAAAAAGAAAAGAAAAAAGAATATACAGCAAAGTGCACAGAGAACACACACACACACAAAAAAAAAAACCCGATAGGTGTAGAAAAAAAGAAAATAACCAACGTCTGGCTTGCTGTATCGATAAAGTTCTTTGTATAATGGCATAATGGTACGTACCAGACATTTACTCAGACATGAGCATATGCACAGGAAATGAATTCATTTTTAAGCAAATTGGGTTGCAGAATGCTCGCTTTCCCAGGAAATCACTTCTTTTTTTATATTTCAATGAAGTACTAGTTCCCTATTCATCTGTAATTATGAGATAGATTAAATTTGATTTGTTTGTTAAATTTCACATGCGGGTGGTCTACCTCCGACGAATAAATCATGGTAACTTATAAGAATTCGACAAAAGTCAGTAATCATGAACAACCATCGCATTGACAACATTAATGTATTATTATGTGCACAGTACATCATCGTTTAGTCATTAATCATATTATAATAATATACATCATCGTTTAATCGGAAACCAATACAAAAGCTTGTAAGTAACATCTTAACATAAATACCTCTGTTCAGCACTGACAAGAAAATGGAATGCTGTGGGGAAAAAAAGAAAGATTTTCAAAAAACAGGGAAATATGCATCAAATTGTATACTCATGTAACAAATGCCATGAAACTTTCTGCATATCTATTTTGTCTACATTCAGTATCAGAAAGCGGGGGAAGGGGAGAATATCAACGTCCAATGCGTGACCAATCACCTGACCATGCTTGGTCAGTCCTTCAGATTTGTCTCGTAAAATCATAAGGCAGGAGGAAAGAAGGTACGAAAGAGAGAGAGAGAATGGTCTTAATGGTCTGACTTTGCAACGATAGTTTAAATAACAAGTATGGTTTGAAATTAGTCCATGGACCTAAAAGGATGGTACAGTTACGGTTGAGATGGGGCTTAGATTTCCAACCTTCTTTTGTGATGAAATTTTTGGAATAATGAGAATCCTCTTATAAAATATCATTGAAGAGCATAAAATTCTAAGAAGGATTAAACGTTTGCTTGATGAAATTTGGTTTTGAAATGGCCGAGATATCCAAAACAAAGCGATCCTATAACAAAAAATGGGACCTACCTTTCATTGTAGGACCATTTTGTTTTCAAAACCGTATTTTAATGAATTGAACTTTGAATTCCTCTTAGAATTGATTATGGTCTTTAACATTACTTTCATAAGGCTGGAAGTATCTCGCAGAAAAGTTAAAAGCTGAATCCTCACCTCAACCAGCACTTTACCATCCCTTTAAACAAGTACTATGTAGGCATATTATCTGTCACATGCATGCAGTGGGCGGCTACCTCTCATTTCTGTTGGCGTAGGCAACGTGTCATTCGCATTATATGCAAAAAATAGAAATAAAAATCACATAATCCATGGTCTAGGTTTAAACTATTTGCGTACGCTCCGGCAAACAGGTAAGAAAGGACGAGCGACGGAAAATGTAGGTTAAACTTATGGTTTATGAAAGATTGTTGCATAAATAATGGTTACGCCATTGGAAATGACGCGTATAGGAAATGAAATAGCATGAAAGAAAACTTAAGTTCATCGGTTTTTTTTTTTTTCAAAATCATTACGCCGTGGCATTTCCATCGAAGGAAGGACAAATACTTCAAATATTCCGTTTGGCGTTATTATCAAGAAATATCCGACGGAACTTCAAGGCGCTTGGTAATTTGAAAGAGAAAAAGTAACACGAAAACAGTAAAGAGAGTGGAATGTTAAGATTGGGAAAAAGTTAAATGCATGATTGAAACGGGAAGCAAGAATACTTAAAAGGATGGGTTAATGCTACATAAATGTAAAATTTCATCAAAGCAATTCCAGTCATACTATTAAGGAACGAAAACTTTCAAGTAGCGATTTTCCCCCAATAGTTCACTGTTGACAAGTACTTATGCGATCTCGACCTAAAGTAGGTATTGTGAGATGAGGGCGTCTTTATACAGACAGTCAGGCAATAGAGGACGATTCGAATATCAAGAAACTGAGGTATGGGTTGACGTAAAGAATTTCAAATCATCACACTAGAAATGCCTCTTAAAGGGTACTCGAGGAGACCGTTCTACCCGATCGCGTCACTCCGAGCGCATAAGGCCTAGGAGGCGGTATCATGTACCAAGCCTTCCTATAGGCCTCATCAATCAAACGTGCGCAGTCTTTGGATTCTTCGTACGATGTTTTTACAGATTCATTGCATTTCCTCTTCTTTGGTCTGCATGCAGATGCTTGAGGTGGCAATCAAGCGAAAATCAAGACCAATAAACAAACAGATTCAAAGTTGAAGAACAAGAAAAGAAGAAGAAGAAGAAAAGAGGCACGGGCACATTGGGGAGAATAGGCGTCCCTCTAGGCTTAATATAATACATGTGATCTGCATTTGATGTATCAATAAAATCCCAACATCTGTCAACCATATGTTGAAAACACTGTAAGTTGCGTCACGGAGGGGAACGAGGAAAACAAACGTTCCTCAAAATGTCAGCAGGTGCCTTTCTCCTTAGCGCGAAAATACTTATCGCGGCCGGGAGAGTTAAGTGGCCGGGCAATGACGATCTCTTACTTTTTTTTCCCCCGCCACTTAAACCACCACAAAATGGTTTTGCAAGACTTCCGTGGCGATTTTATCTATTACACTCGCCTACAGATGAGCGAGTGAGTTTATGTGTGTGTGTGTGAGAGAGAAATAAAAAACAAACAAACAACAAACCTACCTCTACAAGGGCCACCTGTCAATAAACAGCACATGACTGTTATGATTTATTCGTTATCTTATATATGATATCTTTTCTTTTTCTATTTACTTATTTATTCACTCATTTATTCATTTATTTATTTATTCATCTTTCTATCTATCTATCGATCTATCGATCTATCTATATATTTGTCTATCTATCTATTTATTTATGTAATTATGCATTTATATATCTATTCATGCATGACTTTAATTAGGTATCAATTCATATATATATATGAAGGGTTTGTTTGCAAAAAGTCCATTTTTGAAGATTTTGAAGTACGATCTCTGTAATAAAGTACAAAATAATACATTTTAAATGATATATTGGTCACTACATATAAAGGTATATTTTTGAAGTTATGGTCAAAAGAAGCAAAAATTTTCTTATTATTCTCTTTATTTTTCTTGACCTTTAATCGCAAATATCTCCATTTGGCAAATATGGACTTATCGGTTTTTGCAAACAAACTCTTCATATATGTATATATATATATATATATATATATATATATATACATATAATTTTATTCATTCATTTGTTTGTTTATTCATCTGTCTATCCATTTCTTCGAATAATGATCTTACACTTCATTTCAACTTTTCCCCTTCACTCTCGAGATTGTAGTTTGTTTGCCGTGATTGATTAATCCATAACCAGGGAAATAATCCATCAGAAATTGCAGATGATATGATTTCTTCCGATGAAATGTATCCCTACTATCTTTAATCAACCGCAATTGCATTTCACTTCGAGGCTGATGCACGACTAATGTACGAGACTTGACTGCTAATCGCATCTAAATGAACATGCGATGTTATATATATTATGTTTTTAGAGAGATAGAGAGATAGACCTAATCGGCCAAGCCTGCGATAAGCGGATGGATTTAATCTAATAAAGAAAATGAATGAATGGATTTCATAAAGAGTAGTTAAACCAGTGAAACAATTGTTTATTGACCCAATCAATTATAGAGTATTGTGAATACGCTTCACAAAATAACGCTGGCGAAAGGAAAGAGATATATGTGTCTTTAATCACCAAGCCATTTATTTCTGATCAGCCAGTTTTTGTCTCTAATTCACAGGAAGCTGTTATGAAATAATACTCTAACACAAACACACACGCATTGTCGAGGGCAAGGCTATGACTGAAAATTTAGCAGAAAAAAAAACCCAGATACTATCTCCCAAACACAGCAAAAACATTTACTCCCCTCCCCCTTTTGCAAATTTTGTGGATAACTTTAAAATATTCGCTCAGATCTTACTTAGCGAAAGTGTTCTTGAGATGTTACGATATTTTGCACTCTTCCATAAGAAATTGCCAATCGTCTAACTATAGGATCTTTGAATGATTACGAAATTTTTGAATTGTCAAAGTGAAAGTCAATTGTCAGAGTCAAGTAAACTCGTACTGTCCATCTGCCAAAACTGCTTCTTCGCTTTACTTCGCTTTGATAGAAAATCGATTATAATCATAATGTGATCAGGTGATAATATCTTTAAGACGTACTGGCCACGGAATGAAAAAAAAATACGGTAAAGATGTTTCCAACTGCAAGAAAGAGAGCGAGTATTGGAAAGTGGTCAACTATGTAAAGGATGTGACCTTTTAATTCCATTCGTCGATGCCTACACCATGCTCATTCTGTTTAGTTAATAAATACCCTTGCATTCTGTCATTTAATTCGGAGATAATTGGTTTATGAGCCGTACAAGCATGCGTGACACTTCGCCATGAAGCTGCCTGCGCAACCATTGTGACGTTGTTTCTCTTTCCCATGTCCAAAAATAGATAGAAAACCTACCACGCACAATTAATTCGTCTCGTCTATTTCAAATCGGAAAATATTCTACTAAGTATATTCATTGGTAAATAAATGATCGATAGAAAGAGCCGTATACAAAACGGGGAATTGCTAATGGTTCATGATCGTCAGTCAAACCATGAAACGCTTCGATAACCCTCTATACAGGCGATGTAAACGCGCCTTTGTTTAATTTTATTTTGTGCAACAATAGCAACCGCAAAAGTAATTACATTATTGATTCTAACGCCTGTAAACGGATGGTATATTTTTCGCAATCACGATTACGATTACGATTGATTGAATATCTCTTGAGAATTTAACGATTCTAACCTTTAATAGTATTTGTACACTGTTGTTCCTACAACACGTAAGGATATTTTTAGAGGGTGTTGAGCTTATGAGTCTCTATGGGGCTAGCGGGAGACGTTTCTACAAACAAGAGATTCATTTTCGCACCGCTAGTCGGTATCTGTGATCAGACGATCTGACACATTTTCGACTCATCTTAACACAGTTTTCTTCACCACGCGCCCCTTATCTTGTCCGGTGGACATGATATACAAACACTTGTTTTTTTCCCCTGTGAGCGCCAGGCACAATAAGCCAGAAGAAAGATTCAAACCGCTCACCGTCTGGAGACTGAAAAAAGTCTCATATCATCATTTCGTTTTATACTTAAGAAAGTAAAGATCATCGCTTGAAATCATGCGTGTTCAGTGTGTTGTGTTACACGAAGGGCTGGTCGCACAAGATGGCCCGAACGTTCCGGCGCTTTGGACGTCGCCTTTCCCTTATCACCCACCGATCACCAACCGATCGCGGTGTTCGCAACGGTTATCGCTCTACTTTTGGGGTCTTCGAATATGACTGGGCGTGGTAATTGGAGGTGACTATCTTCAATGGGAAGTCTCGGGTTCGAGTCTTTGTCGAGTAGCGTTCTGGATTTTCCCTCAGTCCTCTGTGATACTTAATACCCCTCGACGCCACTGTAATCAGGTAACGCGGGAAATTCTACGATATAATGGAGTTCGATACATTAAAGAGTCTTGAAAGGTGACGAATTGGACACCCTACACAAGAAACCATACACTATACAGGATTGAATGAGAAAGTGAAGGCGTAGTAGCATATCTAACGATCAATACCCAGTTTATTTCCTACGCGCAATTATGGAGGAGGGTCTTCTGTTTATAAACATGACCTTTTTACTCGCCCCCTCCCCCCCCCCTCGTGTTTGTAGACGAATTTGGGTTATCAGCTTCATATCATTTACTGCGCTTGCGCAAGGAACTCCCACCAGTGCACTACGTTATGCCGTGTGGGTAAAGCGAAGAAAGATTAAATCGATGACACCGCCTTGGGGGTGAGGTTGATAGAATATAGCCAATACAAAGTCTTCTCCGAAGAGAATGAATGTTAACGACTGACTTGTCCACGTTAAACAACTTTTCCAGTACGGTATGAGTGTACTCCCGTTGATTTCCCACAGATTCATTGTCCAATTTTTTTTCCAGATATAGTCCAGTTTCCTTTCAAGGGAATGGGAAACTGATAACGAAATCCTTTGATTTGAAATAAGCATTCGACTGCACAATTGTTTATCGAAACGGTATCGATAAAACAGAAGGTTTGCATTTATCCATTTAACTATCACAACGACTGCCACATCTGACAAGCAAGAATTAAGTAAAAGGTGGTAATTGATATACTGTTACACCCGTATGTACACTCGTATTTATGATAACCAAGGGTTCACCGCCCCTCCCCCGTTTGTTTAAACAGGCATTGAATAGCACTACATTACATGTACACACACACACACACACACACATACACACACACACACACGCACACACACACACACTGTTTGTCGGTATAGATACACATTAGTGAGTTTAAGAAATTACCAATTCAACTGACAGAATTTGTCTGTCGAATCGATATCTCTTCCAGACATTCAAAGTGTAATCAACTAAAAAGCACATCTCGAGATACCGATTTACCCCCCCCCCCCTCCCCCCACCACCACCACCAATCCCCTACCCCTCCCTTTCTCCTTCTCCTCCTCCTCCTCCCTCCGCGGGTTTATATCGAATTTCGCAATCCATTTCCTCATTTTTCTAATTTCTTTTCGTCATCTCTCCCTGGGCGGGGGGACCGGGCCTGTCGCCCGTGGACCAGCCACTGACTGATGTGGCAGATTTCAGCGGTACTCTCTTTTGGCTCGCCAGAGGGGCAATGCTCGATGGAAGCGTCTCGTTTTGAGGAACATCCTCCTTTCTATTACCCCATTCTGCATCTCCTGCGCCGATGAATCCCATTCATCATCTTGGGATAAGTTTCCATATGTTCAATTTCTGAAACATTGTGGCGACAGTTCAGGCATTTCCCCACCAATCACACTGACTGAGACAATATGACATCCCTTGCCGTTTTCATCTTCCATCCACCGACTGTTCTTTGCCATCAGAACAAAAAGAAAGAAAGAAAAGAGAAATCCTCCTCCCCCCCCCCCCACAAAAAAAGAGAGAAAAAAATACGAAAGACTGATAGACTGGCATTCATTAAGATGCCGATATCTCAAGGAGATGGAATTCGAATGATTAGAATGTGAGAGACTCTAAAGGAAAGATTTGATTCGTTGTCAAGAAAAAAATTACAGATGAATCACAGGCAGAGAAGGAACCAAACAGGCACCTTCTCCGCACATTAATTAATTTTGCAACCCATTGCAACTGCATCAGATAGCAATGGTTGCTTTTCAACGTAAGCGCCAGAGGTATCAACCAGACTCTCATGCCATCCACTGTGGCATGACGAACTGAAAAAGAAAAGAAAATTTGAAATAAACCCCAGAGATTCTTAGAGTAAACTTCATCCCGTTTGATTTGTTTTTGAGCCATGTCTAGTGACGAAACAGCAAATAATGCGATCAATTAGCAGTAAGGCAATTGTATGATATCCATACACATAACCAACATTCCATCTAAACGATATACATGTATGGTGGGCATTATGTGCTCGTTCTCCGGGTTATTTTATAAACAAAAATAACATGATATATGGATGAATAATAATATACAGTATAAAGACAGAGTCAGATACAAATATATAAAGAGAGAGATGTTTTGAAGAGGTATCATTATGATAAGGTCAAAGAACCATCGTATCTTATGCGTGTCATAGGCTATCATTGGTTGACATCGATCAAAAAGAAAAAGCTGATTCGACGTTTCGTCTCTAAAAGGCCAACTTCAGATCTTCCTCATAACGCTTTACTCCCATCCTATGAACAAACTAAAGGGAAAAGGGAGAGAAAAAAAGTCAATGTAATGTATATAATATTCTTATTTTCTTTCTTACATGGAGGATCGTTAGTTGTCGACAGTCTCCGAAGTTCACGAAAAGATGATTTATGACAAAGGCAAACTGATCTGTACCTCCTCAACATCTTAGAATATGAAAAAGGAAATTAAATGTGGCATCTCAAGTAATATGATATATGAATGCAGTATGATTTGAGAGGGAGATATTCATTTTTTTTTTTAGGGGGAGGAGACGTCAGCAACTCAGATGTGTGCGTAGTCGCGTGCAATTGTCACATAAAAGATCAAACCTGTATTTTAGGGGAGGGGATGTTAATGGCCGGTTGTTTTCATAATTGACGCCTAATGTTTAAGAGAACGACAGCAGAATTCATGCGTGATCGAAAGATACTTGGAAGCTTCTATGTACGTTTATATAACTCCCGTTCGATTGATGCTCCAAACCAAGGAGTAATGATTGCTCTGCACTACCTAGGGTTCAAAATTATAAACGTGGCAACCATCATGACCTGGGCCCTTTTCATTAAAAAAAAAGTTGCTGTAATGGCAACTCTCAATTCTTGGAATGGCAATTGTCATGGAAACAACAACAATCCAACATCCTGATTGGCTGTTGCTATAGGGGTAGTTGTTATTCTAGTAAGAGTTGCTATCCTAACATCTTTTATGGAATGGGACCCTGGACGATGATATCTTCATAATGGTAAGATCACCTTTCTCTTCCCGGGTAATTTCCATGGATTCCTGAAGATAAAACCGCTTACTGACGTACAGGTACACTTAAGGAAATGAATCACTTTTTGCTTATTGTGACATACTAGTTTCAAGATTTCAATCTTTAAAAACTAAAGTGGTGCAATGCAACGACTGTACGTGCCTTTAAATCCATATCATGTATTTCATAAATGATAAAAACCGCTTGGCTGTTGTACACAGTACTCAAGAAAATGAACCATTTCTGCTTATTTTGGAGCACTAGCAATGACTAGTTTCAAGATTTACATCTTTAAAGGCCTGATGATGCAATACAACAACTAGTGCCTTTCATTGAACAACAACATATATTTATAACAAATGATCACACATCTTCACAAATGTTAGCAGGGTTTTACCCTTGTTTCTCACTGGAGATTGTATGATAGACATTGTCAAAATCAACCAGACATAGGGAGCGAGATCACGACTTATAGAGACGGACAGACAGACAGGCAGACTAAACAAAAAGAAATATGATTAATTCTCCAAAAGGTCTCGACAGAAAACACAACAAAAACAAAACAAACTCAGAGCTAATCTGGAAAGTAATTTGCTGCTAAAGGCATCACCAAGCTTCGAAATACTCTACCCTATAGAGGGTAAACGACATCTAAAAATTTTCTTAGCAAACAGTACACATTTGACACCTCTCTGCATGGTGCTGTTATGAGAAAGAGAGAGATATGAGTTCCCCGGGAGAGTTCAAATCTACCGGTATATGAAACGCCTCAATAAGGAGACGTGTGAAAGGTTCATGAAGAGTGTACTTTTGAATTATGACTTGAATTATGATGCATTGCCTGTGAAAAATGACGGCGTTGTACCGAAGGTCAGGTATATATCCTACAGCAAACCTAATAAGTCAAACGAAACAAATCGACACAATAGATATCAGCTCTCATACCACTCGCTGGAAGAAGTTATGATTTGAAAATAAGGTTGAAGAGCCTAGTTTGTCAAATTGCCATATCACGAGGGCGCGATCTTTAATGCCGTCTGAATCTTCTCTGACTTTTGTTGCCATGGAAACGCATCGTTGATAAAGACCCGTGTGGGGTCGAACGGGGTAAAGCCAATATCCAACGGCTATTAATGTGCCTCCGCCATCATCATCAAGGAACATTTCTCCGAGCTGTTGATATCGGGCGAAATGGTGTCTCCTCTATACCTCAATATCTCACCCCCAAACTGTTTCGCACTGCAGTCCACCCACCGGCTGTGAGCAAATGTTATTGAAGTCGTGGACAAATAAAAGGGATAATGACCCGTCGCGAATGCACTTTCACACATAATGGTACGCTAGCAAGGTTACTCAGTTCCAAGTTATTTGTCGGTATGTGAGAAGGCAGATGATTATCAACGCGTATGTTTCCAGTGTGCGACAGTAAACTTTAGCAGCTCAGATGTCTTGCTCTGTTGATAATGCAAATGATACATATATATATATATATATATATATATATATATATATATATATATATGTGTGTGTGTGTGTGTGTGTGTGTGTGTGATATTCTCTCGCTCTCTCTTCTCTCTCTGTTTTCTTCTTATTATTCTTTGTTTTACTTTGTTTAAGGGCTCCTGTATAGGAAGAGTAGATGTGTTAAGTACAGACACGGTTGAAATCTGACCATCGTTCGTTAGACGGTTTTTGTGTGTGTGTGTGTGTGTGTGTGTGTGTGTGTGTGTGTGTGTGTTGTTGTTGTTACAGGTTGTAGATATTCATGTTGATCTGCAGTCTTCCTCAACGCAGGTATTAAAGTTAGATAAGTACAAACAAACTTAAAAAACCCCCAACAATAACAGTCGTGCATAAAACTGCAGTGGATCAGTGGTGTACGAGTGACTTTAATAACACTAAATGTGTGCATTTTTTTAGTTGGAGCGTCCCATAACCCCCTAAAAAATAGACAACAACAACAACAACAATACTACTACTACTACTACTACTACTACTACTACTACTACTAATAATAATAATAATAATAATAATAATAATAATAATGATAACAACAACAACAACAACAACAACTCCGTCATCTTATTCGGTCTATTATCAAGATATTGACGATAACACGCAAATGTGGCATAATGTTTCCAAAGCTTCGTATTACCCTCGTGCCATTGACATCCACATTTCGCCTTATCCCTGAAAAAAAAGTGTCACCCAAGATTGTTCATCTCGTTTCAAGCATGTCAAGTAAAACTGGAGAGATAGACAAATCGCCCAGCTATTATCCACTTCAAGTGCAAACACACACATGCATAATAACTCACCATAAACTTCACGCCGTTGCCCCGTCCTGACACATGCACCCTTTACCTGATGTCGCGCAAGAGTTTTTGTTTTTTGTCTGTTTTTTTTTAAGGATCGTTCGGTGTGAGATTGACATAAAAAAAAAAAAATCAAGCACTAAAGAGCAAACTCGAAGATGTGCAGTTCTCTAGATAAATTTATGCGATGCGCTGAAATCTTCTGCGGAGATTGAGCGCCCTTGATTTTTCGTGAGTCTCATTTATTCTACCTGAGCACTAACTCGAGGTACTCAACCCTCTTCCCGCCCGCTTTTAAGGAAGAGATGAACGAGGTTGGCGTTTGCCTTCAGTCTTTGAGATCAACAAATGTTGATTGTCAGTGTCGTTTACGTACAGTGTAATTGACAGAAACGAACAAGATAAGCTCTTAGAAAGGAAAAGAAATACGTCTTTAAAAGTCAAGGTCCATTTCCAAGGAGATAGAGCGAACACACACACACGAACATATCATATTAGATTTGGATTTTTCGTGAGATTCGGTTTGACGCGGATGGATTGCGAAATACTGTGGATGATCATGTGGCGCGGTTGGTCACGTTCGTGATAATGATATCGGAGTATGTAAAAGCTATATTGAGCTTTTTTATCTGTTGCTTTAGGGTTTCTTTGTATTTTGTCTGTAAGTCAGTGATCACAGCTGTTCAGTGAGTAAGACTGGCAGACGATGTTAGGTCGTCGGCTAAAATTTTACATGAACACATTTCTTCAGTTGGGCATTGCCATGATAATAGGTTTTCCCGGCCAATTTCGTAAAATTGTCATCCCTCTTTATGTGCATTCAAATTCGAATGTAGGTAGGGCTGGAGTGACTTTGGGCAAACTATTTCACATTAAGTGCTTTCAATTCTTTAAAGAACATAAATAAATCAATGGTAAAAAGTTCAAATTCGGATGTAAGCATTCAATTTCTTGTCTGGGCATGAATTTCCAAATTTGTGAATTTGAATTATTGCTATGGGCTGGGTAAACACTTCAGAACACGTTCAAGTTTGTTTTTGAGCTATAGATTTTCGCAACTGAGCTGAGCATTTAATTTCATAATACACATAAGCAAGAGTGATATTGTCCAGTTAATCACTGAATGTGACTTTTACTTTCTATCTAAAATTTCATCATCACGATATTTCGATGCCAGGGCGTATTTGACAAAAATTAATGCTTCTATGAAATTTCAAAAGACAACAATCTTCTATGAAATTGAATGAAAAAACAATGGAATTGGCTGGCAAAATTTATATTCAAATGTGAAGCAATATTCTAAGATACTGATAACATTGATGTCATAACAACCAATTGTATTTTTCTTCGTAATATTTAATGTAATCCTGTCACAGGCGTTAAATCAAAAGATAGAATATCAAAATAAAATTGAAATAATCTGAAACTACCATATACGGGGGTCATAATTATCATAGTGTCAACATCAGAAAGTAATATCGAATCAAACATACAATCTTTCTACACCTGGCAATTTTCGCTGGACTCGACGACAATAGTTTGAAGTGATTTCGTACGAGATATAATCAAAACGGCAAAGGGCAGCGTACAACTTCTTCGCTTCTGACCTGCAGACTTATCTTCGCCTCTTGTCCGTCATCAGCGTGTTTTTTTTCGTCCAAGCAAAGAATGAAGGCATAAAAATGAATTGTCTACTCACAGAGCCTTCGTTAGGTGATAGATGCACCTGCTATACAATCTGCGATTTAAGGTGTTGACGGCTTCTCATGCTGTTGTTTCTCTTTCTTCTTCTTTTTTAAACAAAAGGAGGAAGTTTGTTTTTGTTTTTTGCTGTCTTTATGATTAGTCATGAACCAGTTCGGATCCGATGCATTAGCATTTCAAAGTTACGATTAAAGTGGAATAGAGTGAATGCGCGATGCCGTAAGGTGTCTATCAATGTGGGAGCTGTTGTATTGTGAATAAATGTGATAGTGCGTGGTGTGTGCTTTGTGGAGAGCTAGTGTGCGTTTTTGTGTGTGAATATTATTTTCAAACAGGCATAACGAGCCTACAATGCGATCAGTATGCCAGCAGGAGGTGAGAATATTTCTCCATCTTGATAAACGGTGTGATCTACATTTAACAGTTGCGTACTCTTTTTCCCTCATATGTGCATCAATAATGCTCATAGATCAAGATGTATTATATCATGGGCAATATGAAATACTCATTGATTAAAAGCTCATAATTATGAAAATGAATGAAGCTTGAAAAAAAACCCAACTAAATCCAAATTGCAGAAACGGATTTTGAGATTTTGAAGACAATGCATATCTTTACACAGTCGCTTTCAATTGCATTTGTTGAACTACAAGTAGCCGTTTAATTTTTGTCCAGACATAAATATTTCTCTTGAATTGGCCTGTGAAAACCCATGTTAATATCATGTTTCCCATAAATCTTACTGAAACTGATTTCAAGGTAATTATCAAAGATTAAAATTTTCATTGTTTTTTCACGTATGGGTTCCAGTCGACTCGTGTGTGTTTGGCCACGCGAAGCAATTAGATGGTGGAACGAAATAGGATGAAACATCACGTAAACATGTTAGATGATGTAGGCCTAAACCCCCGATATCTGGTCACGTGTACTCAATACTAACACCTTTTTTATACTTTATTTTCAGCGTTGCATATATTGTCACAACCAAGGTAAAGCCATACACGAAGGTGTAATGTAGGTGGAGTGCTTTTGGTGCGCATGTGAATTCAGCGTCTTAAGCCTAATGTATCGTGAAACAAACGTATTGTCACTCAGACAAGAATCGGAATAAACGTGAGATGTCTTCCTTTCCATTAGCGACACATACCATGCTAAAGCCAATGATCACAATGTTTGATTAGACAAACCATATAAATATGTATCACAATAGTTGCAGAATATGTCTTAAGATATGTTTCACAGCCGTCACCATGTATTGCGTAACCATTATGGGGGCGTAAATAAAGGAATAAGAAGTATCTGCCCTTCTGTGGTGTTCGTGAAATGACCTCATGTGTTTTTCCACGAGTTGATGACTTTCTCTCACAAGTTTGTGTCCTCGGAGTTAGACTAAAGCTCGGGTCTTCTGAAATCATTTTCTTCTGCAAAGTGCTCGTTGTCAGTCAAAAGATTAAAAAAAACAAGTAGAAAGAGAGAGAGAGAGAGAGAGAGAGAGATCAGAAAAGGGGAGAGAGAGGGAGAGAAGAATATATCACGTCTTGAGCCAGGTGCAAACAAATTTGAGACCATTATGGTTCTGCAAGATAACTTGACATTTATCAAATGTCCAAAGGAAATATATCGCAATAACACATGAGAGACACGGTCGTCGCTGACGCTGTTTAACTCTGACGGTACCATCTACAGCTCTATGTCCATGATGTCATTGACATGTATTTGCGGCAGTGGCGATGAGAGACTTACTTGGCCGGCGGAGTAAGCTATCCAATTCCTTGCCTCATCTGTTTCGCTACGATTGCCAATCTAGGCTGACTTTAATTCGCCTTTGCAGTAGGGTAAACACTTCGTCACCAAAAACGTCTGCATGATCAATCACGGACTTTGCGCCGTTTTATCCCCCTCGCCATACGCGACTCGCCCGTGTACGTAGGAAGAAATCGCCCTACTCCCCTTCACCAATCTCCCCCTGAGATTTATCGGATTTACGGCAAAAGCCGTGGTCTGTTTTGAAGAAAAGCGTTAGGGACTGAGAAATACATTAAAAGTCGCTTATACTGTCCTTTAAACGGAGTCATTAAGGACCCACCGGGAGAAGAGTTTAAGTATAGGGGCCATGTTAGCTTCTATATTGATCGATAGCTCATGGAATATGTATAATGTTTGATTTTTCTTAGCAGACTGTAAAATGTTAGCGACCCGCAGCAAGAACATATACGGCACTGCAAGTCTGGCGGAAAATTACCGCCCACCTCTTTCTTTACACTCGAATAGCCTGAAGATGAAAATAATATGAAGCGCACTGTCTACAACATGACTACAAGATTACAAGACCTCTTATTGGTCACTGATGCGGTGATGGGCATCGATGATTATAATACAAAGAGAAAGCAGTAGACGAAGCAAAGTTGATACATGATGTTCACTGCTTAATGGCCTGACTCGTATTTTCCTTCCCCAGTTATCACTGCTATTTTTCACACACTCGACCGCAGATGACATGACTTTTAAAAAAAATTACATGGTGGTTGGTACTTGCGTCACACTCCTGTAAATTCGCAATGTCAATATCCGAAAGGAACATGACATGACGTTTATTCTTTTGACGGCCCGGAAGCGTGGGGATACCATGCACGAGGAAGGCTGGCCCGGCTCGGATATTTTCGAGAATCCCCGGAACGAATTGTGTATGTCTTTATCACTGATCTCTATGTGAATACACACACAGCCGAAGAATCCCGACTGGAGCCGACCGTGTCACCGATGAGCGTATGCTTCAGTGCACAATGAGCGCTGTTCGTGATTTTAGAATGTACTCTGGTGGACGTAGAATGGAAATCGATTCAGTCGGACTACCCATCGTCCCATATTCCCCCATCCTACCGGGTCTTTAACTGCAATCCACTGTACTATACCTTGGAGAGGTTTGGATGAGGTGAATAATGAACAACTGTTATTTTTTTTTTCAAATGGGGAAAATGGCTGGAATCAAAATTGATTCAGCATGCAATTTGCTATAGTGGTCAATAGTAGTACTTAATAATTGGAGATAAACATGCAAACATACACTCTTATATGCATATACACACACAGACACACAAAGACACAGACACAGACACACACACACATACATTGTATATATATATATATATATATATATATATATATATATTATATATATATAGTGTATGAGGCTGAATGCACTATAACAATATAAGCACCGACAAATTCTGAATTTGCCCCGAAGGCCAGTTATATTCAATGAGGCCGCAGGCCGAATTGAATATAATTGCCTGAGGGCAAATTCAGAATTTGGAGGTGCTTGGTACTTGTTATAGTGCAATAAGATGTCATGCACTATGTGTTATATAAAATAGCATACATGCCCAGGCAAGATGCATTGAAAAAAATACGAAAGCCTAGATCATTTAAGACTCTACACGTGTCTAGACAAGCAATAATACCACTTTCTTTGAACCTGTGTAGACAAAATCCTGAAGATCCAAATTCAACTGTAGAGTCTAGGGTCTACGTGATTATATCTAACGATTTCTAGGCCCTACGATAGATTAGGTCTAGGGGCCCTGGCCTAACGTTATACTACTAGACCTACGTCACTTACGAGCGACAGAGCTAACGTTAGTTAACACTTGACCCTACAATAGGTCTACCATGGATCTAACAGTAACACGTTAGACGCCCTAAGTTTACTTACTGCACTGTGGGTCCAGGACCAGGACTAGATGATGTTTTGTAGGATTAAGGATCTACTGGATTTAAACACAAGGCTCGTGCCAGGCATCATTGAAGTCACCATTGCTGCACAAGTGGATTCCGAGAGTGTGTTGTAAATGTCGTAGTAAAAGTTCATAGCGTAGCGTGATCAAAGAGCGCTTAGCGTATACCGTACACACGCTACCCATTTCCACGGCGCACTTCCGCGTAGAATGTACGGAGAAAGCGGCACAAAGCTTGGGTTGACTTGCTCAATATCCGTCGGATTGATTCCTTTTTCAGAACAGTAGGAGTCCAAAATTCGTAGGGCGTATTTGATGGCATCCTTTGTGTCCTTATTGTCTAAGATACTGTTTATACAGATCAGTCTCTGTAAAAGTAGCGAACCTGTTCATTTCAGCTTCCATGTTTAAATCTACCGCTGAAAGTCTAGTCCCACACAGATAAGTTGCTGGCATAGCCAGCGAGGTTTATTGTCACCTCGTCTACAGCCACTTTGTCTATTTTCCAATTGGTCTACTGGCATATCGTCTATTACCGATTAGTCTAATACCCATTTGGTCTACAACTCGTTTTGTCCAGTACCCATATTGTCTAATAGTCACTTTGCCCACTACCCGTATTGTCTAATACCCAACTCGTCTAAGGAGCATTTCGTCTACAAAACAATTGATCTAATAGCCAAATCGTCTCCACTCACAATGTCTATTTGCCATGTCGTCTAATATCTATTTTGTCTACTACTAGTTAGTCTACTCCCACCTCGTCTACAAGTCATTTAGTCTACATTCACTTTGTCTAGTTATCATATCGTCCAACCCTTAGTTTGTCCATACCCAATATGGTCTATACCCATCTGGTCTACTCCCAACTCGTCTACTCCCAATTGGTCTACTCCCAACTGGTCTACTCCCAACTGGTCTACTCCCAATTGGTCTACTCTCTACTCGTCTACTCCCAACTGGTCTACTCCCAATTGGTCTACTCCCAATTGGTCTACTCCCAACTCGTCTACTCCCAACTCGTCTCCTCCCAATTGGTCTACTCCCAGCAACTCGTCTACTCCCAATTGGTGTACTCCCAACTGATATAGTTTTACTCTCAACAATTTACCCAAACTGATCATTTCCATCTGGTCATGCTAATAATGAATATACCACTTTGTCTAGTGTCCAGTCCGTCTCACTGTCATGAACTATTCATATTAAACCTGCCCTTAATTAGCACAAAAATCAATATTACTATTAGACTATTCTAGTTGTTAATTATTCCGCACATGCTGAATATAAAGACATACTAATCAATGGTGAGACATGACTATCCAGTTTACATTCTGGCCGTAAAATAACTAAATAATGATAAACTAGCTCAGTTACAATCCTCCATATCACAAACGAATTGTCAGTCATACGTAACAGAATTACATTTCGACCGACCACCCCAGTCCACCCGTACCTCCATGTAGTTTGAAGGCACAAACCCTTGTTGGTCGTAGAGGAGTCTGCGCCAAGACTACTATATGCACCACTTCGGCACTGTCCCATAGGCCCTGTGTTGTAGCTTCTCCCAACAGCCTTTGAGTCCAGAAACACCTTTTCATGTTTATTAGGCAGAGCTTCATTCTGAGAGGATTGTCATGGTAACCGTGATTGACATGTCCTATGGGGGCCTGTCTGGCTAACCCCCACTGAGATAAAGGTCAACCTGAGTAGAAAGCCAGATGGTGGTTTGAACTGTTATGTAACACCTCGGAATGTACTTTCTAGAGCAAGAAATGCTCCATTCTGTCTGCAATGAGAGACCACCTCCTTGCATGAGGAACCAAGGAACTATCCCAGCCATTCCCTTTCTGTTTATTCGTTTTCTTCTTTTCTCTCTTTTCAAGCTCTCACTAGATCTTTTTTCTTTCTGTCCGTCTGTCTACTCTTCATAATTACTGAATCATGTCAAGACCAACATGATTTTCCCTCTATTTTCACCTTTCTCTCAATAAATCTCTTTATGAAAGAAATACTACAAAAGGCCTAAATCATTCTCTGTTTTTGTACATTGAAAATTCACTCCCCATTTGCATTAATGGCTGAACAAGTTTGTAGGTTTTTGTTGTGTTTTTTTTTTATATCAGTCTACCTTACATGTATAGTTTTCTTGGCCTCTGGCCGACATCAAGCCCCTGGGAGCTGGGGGTGCTGGGGGTGCTGCAGCACCCCTGACTTTTTGGAGCAGGGGGGCGTAGCACCCCTATGAAAAATAAAAGTTGGGGGTGCTTCTGCACCCCCAACTTTTATCTTTTTTACAGGGAAATTTTTTTTTCTTTTTTATAGAAAACTGTCCAAATATCCCACCCAAAGTGTGCATCAAATCACTGAATTTCATTTCTGAAAATGCAAAATCTCCATAGCGTGGGAGGCGTGTCCCCTCCCACACGGAGTATAAGCACAAACAGTACTATTTAAGCATTCCCATTGTCCCTGGATATTTACTTTTCTTACTTTTTTGTTGATTTTTTTTTCAAATATGCTACCTGAAGGGCTCACTAGATTGCTGAATTTCAATTAAAAAATGCAGAAGTTCCTTCATTTTAGGGGGAGGGTACCCCCTCAAGGGGGCGAGGGAGCAAAAATTTCCAAGATGTGGATTTTTTTTTTTTGAAACTGTCCCAATCTTTTACCCACAGTGTGCACCAGTCGATTCTGAAAATGCGAAATCTCCGTCAGGGCTTTTTACACTTGTAAATTTTTGCTTAGCCCCGGACCAACGGTGGGGCTAAGGGGGGGGGGGGGGGGCCTTAGCCCCACCGTTGGTACGGGACTATCCTTAGCCCACTTTCTGTTTACACTCGTTTTTGCCAAAGTGGGCTAGCCCCACCGATAGTACGGTACTATCTGGCCCTGCAAAATAGCAGGGGTTAGCACCGAAATTGCGGTGCTAGCACCGCAATTGCGGTGCCAAGCAAGTGAGTGTAAACAGAACGAAAAAATAATCCCGGGCTAAGCGACGGAGACGAAGTCCGACCCTCACTGACCAATCAGAAACGAGGTAATCAAGTGCTGCCGGTGCGTGCGTGTACGCGTACAGTACACAGCGTAATTATGAATATTCATGTGGTTTGGAAAGTCCGGGGCTAAGAAATACGAGTGTAAAAAGGTCAGTTTTCTCCTTAGCCCCGGACAAGAGATAGTACGGGACTAATTGGCGAGTGTAAAAAGCTGAAAAAATTGGTACGGGACTAACGATAGTCCTGGGTCAGAGAAAGTCCGGGGTTAAGAAACACAAGTGTAAAAAGCCCTTTAGAGGGAAATACCCCTTCCCACGATATTTTCCTGTCTATTCTAGAGTATTCAAAAGCTCCCTCGTATGCAGGGGTGCGGGGCAGTTCCCATAATATTACCCCCCCCCCCCATAATTTTCGGGATGTCAGAGATTTTCATGCTTTTTTATGGAAAACTGTCTAAATATTTTACCGAAACTATGCATGGAATTGTTGCAGTTTAATTCCGAAAATACAATATCTCTCTCGCGTGGGAGGGGGATAGCCCTCCCCCTTTTATCCTTTCCCATGGATTTAGTACATATCTTTAGATTGACATATTTCCGAATGATTATTTCATCAAAGTCATAAAAAGATCTGTCAGTTCAGTTCAAAAAATGCAAAAGTTCCCTCGTGTGGGAATAATATCCTCCTTTCCGGAATAGTGTCCTCCTTTCATTTAGGCCTTAACCATTTCCCCGCTTAGCTCCCCTCCCTAGACTTTGTAGCAGTACACTTCGGGTATTGATAATTTCCCAAATTCCATCAAAAATTTGTTTACGAGATAATGACACATGAATTCCAAAAATGCCACAGTTTCCTCGTATTAAATGGCATCAATCCTGGAATAAAAATATTGGCTGGGGGCTCTGCAAACACATCACTTTATACCCTCACCCTCTCCATCCCCCTTCCCTCACCCCCCCCCCCCCCTCAAAAAAAAAAGAAAAAGAAAAAGAAAATCCCCACGATCTTGCTAACTGTCCAGATATTTCACCAAAAGTGCACCATATTGTTTAATTTAAGTTCTGAAAATGGAAAATGTCCCTAGCGTGGGAGGGATACCCCCTCCCACACCCTACCCCGTTAGGCCAACTTCCATACACTTAGTATGGACTTATGAGATTGACACTTTCGGAATATTTCATCAAAAAGTGCGCACCAGATCTGTCACCAAAAGTTCCTTAATTTCGGAAGGGGATGTCCTCTTTCGGTTTACTTTTATTCCCCCACTACATTTAGTAGCTTTATGCTTCTTTATTTGACGTTTTTTTTTTTCAAATATTCCATCATAAATTACTATAACTGAGTATAAACAATATATTTTCATTTCAATCCTCAAAATACGAAAGCTCTCTCGAACGGGAGAGGTAAGGGACACCCCCTTCCAAAACCCTCCCCATATGCTACTGTATATTAGCCTCCACCACATGCATTGATTATGGCTATGTTAGATATTTACATATTCCACCAGAAGTGTGCGACAGAAATTCCAGATCTTTGAATTGCAATCATAAAGATGCAAAAGCTCTTTCATGTAGGAGGGGGATACATCCTCCCATCACATCCTTCCCTCGCTTGGTCTCCCTCCATAGATGACTTACTATCGTCTGATACAAATTTCAGGATATTCCACCAAGAGTGTGCATCAGATCGTTGTATATTATTGTATTTCAATTTTAAAATGTAAAAGCTCCGTTGTGTGGGAGGGGGCTACCCCTCCCACACCTGCCTCATCAACTGCCATATATTTATTACACAATGATGACGCACATGCGGATCAAGAGCTGACTATATACCCCGATTTAATGGTCATTCACATTTCTGTGATTATTTATTTTTCATACTTCTTTAAAAATTTCACCAAAAGTGTACTCCAGGACGCTGAATTTCAGGTCTGAAAATTCAAAATCTCCATCGAGTGGGAGGGGGATACACCCTCCCCCTTTAGGTCCCCTTCTATGGACTTATACAAAGTGAAAAGACCCACACACACTTCTCTGATAAAAATTTTGGGATATTCCACCAAGAGTTTGCATCAGATCTTTGTACATTGTATTTCAAGTCTAAAAATGCAAAAGCTCCATCGTGTTGGAGGGGGCTACCCATGCATCCCATCCCCACCTCATCAACTTCAATACAATTATTGAACAGTGATGACCCACACGCGGAACAATACCTGATTATTATACCCCGATAATGGTCATTGTGATTTCTGTGAAAATTTATTTTTCATACTTCTTTAAAAATTTCACCAAAAGTGAGCACCAGAACGCTGAATTTCAGGTCTGAAAATTCAAAATCTCCCTCGAGTGGGAGGGGGATACCCCCTCCCACACCCTCCCCCTTTAGGTCCCCTTCTATGGACTTATACAAAGTGAAGACTCACACACGGATCAAGAGATAACAGATACCATATTCAAGAACATTTCATCCATGAACATAGTTTTCTTTCTGTTTTGATTGGAGAATGTCAACATTTACCACATAAAGTGTTTACAAGATTGTTGAATTTCACTAAAAATGCAAAAGTTTCTTTGTGTGGCAGAGGGCTTTTTCGCCCTCGCTTCAATGTCTCTATCCCTCCCTTAACCTCCCACTGTCCCCTCCACCCCCCCCCCAAAAAAAAAAAGGGTCGACAGTGCTAATATGGCCTATGCATCCCCCCCCCCCCCCCCCCCCCATACTGAAATGCTGCTCATATGGTCTGGCAACCGAACGGGTGGGTCAGGGGTTCAGCACCCCTGTGAAAAAAAGTTGCTCCCAGGGGCCTGGCCGACATCCAATGTGTCATATAACTCCTTCTTTCATATTTCTATAATATTTCATGAAGGGCTATATATACAAGATTGTACAAAACTACTGATATGTCTATACGAGCCTAACCTTTATCTGTTTAAGAAAAAAAGATATAGCTATAATAAGCTTTTACATTGTATGTGACATTCTGATTTAATTGTGAATGCGAGTTTACATATATATAAAAACCCAAGATAATTCACCTATTTATGCATGGTGCCTGCTTATCATGCATTTTATCAAATTCGCCTTCTTGGAAGTTTGAGATAAATCTACAAAGGCTTATTCATCTACAGTAATAGATTACTATACTTAATGATTTGGTGACTTTTCCCTTCAGGCCTACGTAATGTCTTGTCGTGCTATTGCTAATGCGTTGTACATGTACCAAAGCAAAATCTCAACGAAATAGTTTGCCAATAGGCCCATAGGAGCTGAGATATAAGATTAGCTAACCTGGATCAATCCATTCAAGTAAAAATCTGACACCAATGTCAAATTTATAATTGTCATGCATTCAAACTGTTTTAGCTGAATTAGTCAATAAATATAGGCGTTCATGTATCTTACGAATAATGTGGATAATATTATAGAGCCTAATAACAAAGTTATGAATTTTTGTAGTTATAACTTGCTCTTTATCTAACTTTCCTCAAACGGTCACTGATATGTTTATTGTTCTAATAATGTTGCTGAATTCTCTCAATCCACATGTATTTCAATGTGAACTTGACTTTTACGATATCATCAAAATATTTTTTTGCGATTGTTTGATATTTCAATTAAATAGTTTTATGTTGTCATAAAGCCATGACCCTGATAACTGTAGTATTATATATGTTGTAATGCTTTTGGCTAATTTGGGGAGTAACAGAAAAGAGATTAGATATGTTTTGATGATATCGTAAAAGTAAGTACTGCGCAAGTTCACGTTGAAATCATGTGGATTGAGAGAATTCAGCAACATTATTAGAACATATCAGTGACAGTTTGAGCAAAATTAGAAAAAGAAAGAGCTATGAATTTTTGAAGTTTCTATAGCCAGGTCAAAATATCAAGGTCCCACACATAATGTGGGCTACATTGCCAAGGAATATACGCCCATTTTTTTTTTTTTTTTTACAGAATATTACAGTTTAAAGAACAATAGCCTACCTACATTTCTTTCAAAAACAACAACAGAAGTTCATTGAAATGTAAACAAACAAGCAAAAATGTGTTGCTCAGAAAATAATAAGAATGTACCACAGAGGACTGGCAGCAACAATACATGCAATACAGACTAGAACTATCACTAAATGTGATTAATACCCCATGGACCTCAAACTGAGGGAGTTAGCTCAATACACATTGTTTCTGTATGCTTTTTATCAGATATAAAAAGTTGCTACCATGGCAATGCGTTATTTAACATTGACAAAGATGTGTTTTTCAATATGCATATCTAAAATCTATAATGGTTTACCAAAATGTGCTAAATCTAAAGCTATAACAACATTCTCAAAACTGAGGAAAATAGCGTAAGCAATAATGTTTTTGTTTGATTGATTTTTATTCAAAAAGTAAATCATTTCTGTGGCAAATAATGTCTGTCCCTGACGAAAGAAGTGAATATTTTTAATGAAAAATGCCGTTACAATGGCAACACGGATTTTCCATACTCCAAAGACTGAATTTAAGTATCAACATGCTATATAGTGGTCACATGTACCGAATATCAAGTCAAATGTTCAAAGACTGAGGGAGTAAGCTCTATTATATATCATATATATATATATATATATATATATATATATATATATATATATGTTGATAAGGTAGTCCACGTGTTGGCAAGATAAAAAGAAAAGTAACAAAGCTGCAACAAAGTTCATGCTGTATTCACCAACGGTTTATTTCTTCACACAAATTTTCGAGCGTCTCGCCGCCCTTTCTCAAGTGTTGATACTTTTAAGTATCAACACTTGAGAAAGGGCGGCGAGACGCTTGAAAATTTGTGTGAAGAAATAAATCGTTGGTGAATACAGCATGAACTTTGTTGCAGCTTTGTTACTTTTCTTTATATATATATATATATATATATATATATATATATATAATTATATATAATAATTATAATATAGAAAAAGGATGTTGCCATGGGAACGCACTGTTTGATATTGACGAAAGAAATACTTTGAGCAATTGAATTTGTATTGGTGTTATGTGTCAAATCTCAAGTCAAATCCTACAAACTGCTGGGTTTAGCTATTAAAAATCAACTAACAATTTGTATGATGTTTAATTTAAAAAAAAAATGCTGTTATCACGTCAATACATTGACCACCAATGACAAGAGATGAAATTTGCATGTCTTCACTTTACAGTAGCAGCCACATATATGCGACATTTCAATTCTAATGCTCAATAAGTGAGGGAGTTAGATCAATCCACATAATTCTGTAATTGTAAGATAATACTCATGTCATGGCAACAGACAGACTGAAAAAAAAACACACACACACACACAACTGTCTTGCTAAAATGAAATAGTAGGCCCTATTAACATGCAAGAGTGATCATTATAGTCTCTCAACTTGCAAATTAATTGTTCAAAAAGTGAGCAGTTTGTTCCACAAAATTTTGTATGTTTTTTTTAATGAAAATGCTGCTACCATGGCAAACACTGTTGACAATGACAAAAGCTAAAATTCTACAATGGCGGCCTCAATGTCATGTGCCAAATTTCAAGTCTAATGCTCAAAAATCGATGGAGATACAAAGTGTAGGTCAGTTCATGTGATTTTGTATTTATCCATAAAAGTATTTTTTAATGGAAAGAGGCATATTGAAAATTCTATATGTATCATATCTAAGTGGTTGTGAAAAATAACATTAGGCCTACTATAGAGTGGTCATAATTCCCAAATTGCAACTCAAATCCAAAAATACAACTGAGCAAAAAGTTTGATCCACAAAATTGTAAATGATTCAAAAAAATATGAATGATGTTGTAAATCATGGCAAAACATTGGACGACAGTGACAAATATTACGTTGTTGCCAACATACTGCAGGTTCATTTCCAAAAAGCACTTAATTAGATTATTACAGCTATGACACAGTAGATTCAACTCATTTTGAGTGAACACATAACAACTAAGTATTAGCTCTTTCAGTGTTTTGCAATTAATAAAGATGGAAAAAAAAATTGATGGCAACCAGCAAATGATTTTAACTAGTATAGAATAGAGAATTGCAATCAATTGCAAGTTATGATCAACTGCAGCATCCAGGAGATTTTACATTGATATCTATCAGTATCACAAGTTTTAAAAGACATATGGATACATACATTCACTCTGGAAATGTATTGTTTTATCAGACCAATGAATAGGGAGGAATTTACAGTGAATTTGAAACACTGTCAGAACTTACTAGGAGAGAGATCAAACTAGGGAGAGAAGTTATACAGAAGACCATCTCTGATTCCACTTATTAAAAATTCCTCCTGGAAGTAGAAAACCTCTTAGAAGTAAAATGTTTTTCTGGGTCTGGTTCCTGCATAGGCACAAGAACTGTTCTTTGCTTTTCAGCATTGATTTTCTCAAAATTAAGGTTTCATTCAGAACCTACACATAATGAAATTCAAGGGTATCAATTTTAGATTGTCATATACACTAGGTTGGTATACACTTACAATGAACCTAGGTTTGTGTTTATTTAAGGGCCCATGAGTACACAGTATACCAGCGAGAAAAAGAAAACAAGTAGGTGTTAAAGGATGGTAATTTTGGTTGAGATGATGATTCAGCTTTTGACATTTTGCAAGATAGAAACTACTCGAGATACTATTATCAAACAGAAGTTAAAATTCTATTTGATGAAAGTCGGATTTGGAAATATCCAAAAACAAAGTAAAGCAAGGTGGTCCATATAAAAGAAATTTCCCACATTTCATTAGGACCACTCTGTTTTGGGATATCTCGACCATCTCAAATTTGATTTTCGTCTCTTAGAATAATATGTATGCTCTTTTGATAGTCATATAAGGGGAATCTCATGAATTGTTGCAAAAAGTTATAACATGCCTTGAAATCTTGTTCAGAATAGTAAATAATGCCCCCAAAATATCTCATTACATTTTAGTCATTTCATGGTTTACACGTGAATGAATCCACATATATCTGCATAATATGTTACTCCATGGCTTACAGAAGAGCCAGATTAAGGGGGAAAGATGACAATACGGACTACTGTGCAGAGTAGGAAGAAAAGGTCACCTGATACACCCCTTGGAATTTGGTGCACCTCCCTGGTCTGACCAGTGTTGTTTTTATTTCACCCATGGACTGGTGATATCTGCCTAATCTGCCTTTCTAATTATCCACTTACTGGGTGCTGCCAGACAAGTCCCAAGAGATGGTGATGGACATTGGAAAGCAACCAATCACATGGGTGGAGTTTGATTTTCACCGTGAGAAACTGATTTTAGAAGTCTGTACAAACCCTTGTTGGGAGAGGCTATCAGTGTGCTGGCTGGTTTTTGTACGCATGCGCGTGGACTTCGTTAGGTTCCTCGCGAAACGTGTATTGAGTACATTGCAGGCTAGTAAATTATTCATCTCAGTAGTAGCTATATATTGTACATAAATCATATTTTTGTGCATATGTTTCAACCTTTTTTGTGCATTTAACCGTTTACATACATTAGTACGTGGCAGACAGAATAAAGAATACTGAAAATGTACTTCTAAAGTGTTCATTTTCATTTTTACCATACTTATGATTGTGTATCAAAGTTGAATGGATGGAGTGTTGGAGTTTGGACATATAAATGCTGCATGATTGCTTCTGATATAAATTACACATCCACCACAAAAATAACACAGCAAGTTTTTCACACTGTGACATTATCTTTTTTTTCCTAAAAAAGTGTCATAATTAGAACATAAAAATTTAAAATTCAAATGGGGCACCAAGAGTGTTCAACCTATTTCACTGGGAAAAAAGAAACTGGATGAAGTAGACTTAAATAACAAAAAAAAAACTATAACTAGTAGTAGACCAGTTGGGAGTAGACTAGTTGGCAGTAGACGAGTTGGCAGTAGACTAGTTGGCAGTAGACGAGTTGGGTGTAGACGAGTTGGGTGTAGACTAGTTGGGAGTAGACGAGTTGGGAGTAGACCAATTGGGAGTAGACGAGTTGGGAGTAGACCAATTGGGAGTAGACGAGTTGGGAGTAGACCAATTGGGTGTAGACCAGTTGGGAGTAGACCAATTGGGAGTAGACTGACTGGTTATTAGACTAATTGACTATTAGACAAGGTGGTTGTAGACTAATTGGCTATTAGACAAAATGAACTGTAGACTATTTTATTCATAGACCTAATGATTAATAGACGAAATGGTCAATAGACATAATGGGTGTTAGACGAAATGTGACTTAGACAAATTGGACATTAGATAAAATGGCTAGTAGACGAAATGACAATTAGACTAATTGGCATATAGACAAAATGGTTGGTAGACGAGTTGGTAGTAGACGAAGTGAGTTTAGACGAGATGGCATTAGACTAGGTGGACAGTGGACAGGGTGGGTGTAGACGAGGTGCCAATTTACCGCCAGCGAGAATCGAGAATAACGATAATATCGAGCAAAGCACATCGCGGTTGTGGCGCAATCGCGTCGATGAGGTGCGGGATTTAGTACTCGATGATTAAAATGAGGGAGCAAAAACAGATATCAAATCGATAGTGGGTTATCGTCTGCAATCGTTATATTTTGCGTGCACTATAACTTTTGTCATGCACTGCCGGCCTGTATCATAAGTATGTATGCTATTTTATATATATACAGTGTATATGTATATATATATACATATATATATAATGCATACAATTATGATTTTGTTACCCTTCATCATTATCTAACAACAAAATGTGAAGCCGAGAAATCATCCAATAGTTTACGTCATCGTTATATGCCATTTAGCATGCAATTTGCTATGGCAGTCAATTGTACTGCTGAATAATTGGGGATATACAAACAAACATACACTTATATATGTATATACATATTGTACATATATATGATTTTTGTTACCCTTTGTCACTATTTTACAACAAAATGTGAAGCCGGGAAATTATCCATTAGTTTTATACGTCATCAGTAATCATAGGCTCGTTTTTATATCTAGTCGTTGAATGTTACCAGGAGTTGCGATGGAGTTGTTGTAGTAATTTCTTTGAAATCAAATCTTGCAATAAATCTTGTAAAAATGAACACGTATATTTGTTTTCAGGAGATAAAAACAACAACAACAATGGAATATTGGTATTGATATCAATACTGGAACATATCAAAATAAAGTCACAACATAATACACATATAGTCCTTACATGCATTGAATCCCGTCAGTGCTAACAAATGATCATGAAAACGATTAAATTTATCAATGTTGATTCGGTTAATGCATTGCATTCTCATTTACATCAGTTCAGGTGATCATGAGCACACACGGCAATAATTTAACCAGAATGACAGCCAAAATACTATAAAATTCCATTACTACTAACAGACTAGCACTCTTCAAAGCCTATTTTTACGTATCAGGACAATAACATACCCCCGGCTAAATACTCGTTAGTGATAAGGTTAGAGTAAAGGTTGGGGTTAGGGTTAGGGTTAGGATAAGGGTTAGGGTTAGGGTTAGGATTAGGGTTAGGGGAAGGGTCTGGGGTAATTGTATAGGGGGTAATTGCCCTAGAACCCCTATTTTAGCTCTCCTTATTCAATCGCATCACCAGCATCCTGAATACCCCTTTTCTTCATCTCCTTCCTCCCAATCTCTTAACTTTTAAAGTTATTAGGACCCTGATATCAAATATCTATAAAAATCACATGAAATAGCAAAAATAATATAACAAAAAGAGGGCTTAGTTCAACGTTCTTATCTTATTTGATTGACGGATGTGGGGCGTTTCCAAGCATGTAATGTAACTCCTTGGGCCAGGTAATCTTGGGAGGGATAATGTAATTCAAGACATGGTGTGTCGCTGCGAACTGTTTGTTGAATATGAACAGAGAAAATGGACCGTGTGGGTTGGCCTTTGTGGGAGTGACCAGATTATCCGACAGATGGCCATGTTCAATTCAATTCAATTCAATTCAACTTTATTTTCACTTCCATCAAAATTAAAGAAATATGTGTAATACTTACAGAACATAATTTGACAAGGTACATAAATATGAAAATAAGAAGTAGATGCGATTACATCTTTGTTAATTATATACATAAAGCGTATAATACAAGTCAACTAAGGATGAGGATGGAAGTGGAGGGTCCCACTAAGAAGCAGAGCTTGTACGATATGGGACCCTCAGAAAATACACAAGATAGCAATATAAAGCAAAATAAACGAACCGATGTCAACTGACATCAAGATGATTTGGAAGGGAAAAAGAAAGAAAAGGAAAAAAAGAGAGATAAAAGGGGAGAAAAAGGGGAAAAAATACAGCACGTGCCATCGTGGACGCAAGCAATCTAGATTCCATAATGTAAAGTAAGTAATGAAATACAAGCTGGATTGAATGTAATGCAAAACATTTTTTATACGTAATTATGTTGGTAAGAATGCAGGAGAAAGAAAGAGTAAACACATCGTTATATTTGGAAGGTTGTGAGCCATAAAAAGTAAAGAGAAACCCTAAACACAAACCTGCAGGCTGGCCTGTTTAATTGACCATATTTATTGACAGATCTCAGCCATTTCAGTGAGACATTCAATGTTCCTTCATGATAACACTCAAACTTGGAAAAAAAAGTGAAACTCGTGATTGTTGTCTTTAAAGTTAATGTACTCAGTCATGAACGACATTTGTCAACATAGTTAGATACCAATGGAAAAAAAGAAGAGTTCCCCTTTCCTCACAACTAACATTTCACTCTTCATATTTGACAATTATGAAACGGTAGCCCGCTAAAGCTGGATTACTTTTTTTATACGCACTGCAGTGTATTTGTATGTTAAATACATTTGTATATAGTTTGAGAGATTAGCATGGATATAACAAATTGTTACTGACACGTAATAATGTTAGAGTAAATAATAAGAGGTTGGGTTAATTGGGTGTGGATGATCTTATTATGTATATTGATAGATTCAATTCATTTTATTTATTTTCATTGTTTTCATTTTACAGTTACGAGAGGGTGAAATATGTATTATTTGTGTATGTTTGAATATATATATTATTTATATTATACAGTATATGCCCATGTGTACTGGACCCCAAGGAAGAACAGAATTGTTATGTAAGTCTGAAATGGGCAATCCATTCATTTTGTATTTTTGTATCCATGTATGATTTATGTTTTTTTTATATCCTATTGTGAAATGAAGAATAAGTAAACAAAACAAACAAACAGAAACTTTTAAGAAATCAGAATGAAATTCAGTTCCAAAATCTTTGATGTGCATAATAATGTCTGATCGCTCACCAAAGTTTATTTCATACCATGTCGTTACAGGTTTTATCCACGAGTTTGCCTGTCTCCTCGACTCGTCCAACAAGTTTCATCGAAAAGGTAATTACGATTATTCGAATGATAAAAAGAAACAAGACGACATGTATACCTATTAAGGCAGTACCCGAAATGATTCTCGCAAAACATTTTTCATCTTTGGATCTTCAGACATAACAAAAACGAAAAACACAAACATATCAAGATAATGATAGATTTATTATAAATCTCTGAAGAATATCCTCATCTTATTTGCCTTTTTTAATTTGAGTCCAATCGAGTAAAACCTGAAATAACTTTTATTTCATACTTCATGATACTTCATGTTAATGATGGAACATTTTTAAATCTAGGAGTATTAAAATCCAAGAGTGGATATATCGAGTACTGATTCACTCATGCTTTTTGAAAGATTGCTAGATTTGCTGTAGCATAATTACACTTGTGCCTTAAAGATGTTCAAATTGTTATTCATGTAATTTGTCTTTTGTTATGTTTCGGGTTGCTGTCGTTGTGGTTTGCTTTTCACTTAATACAGTGATTAGAAGATAAAGAATTTCAGATATACCCGTTCTTCCCGATCTGTTTCTCTATGATAAGAAAAATACACCGTATTTACACTACTTCCTATTCACTGCTGTTATGTTGTGATGTGTTGTGCGTGAGTGTGGTTTTTAGTGTATTATGTATATATATTTACGTATAATATGTGCGTACGTGTAACAACAAGTTTCAAATTGAATTTGAGGGAAACAAATACTCGCACACAGTATCACATCTTTCATTAATGGAATCCTTGTTGGTCTATATACCGTCATGTGACCAAACATATCATTGCTCTGTTGAAGACAAAATGCCGATTGAGAAAAGTGTTTCATACCGTGACCCAGTATTCATGGTATATGCACTACACCGTGAATATGACGTCATATTTTACAATTTCGTAGAAAGGTTACAACTTGCTCTGGCAAATACATCATAATCAAATAATTCTGTCTTATTTCTGCTTTATTTTGCAAATTGCCAAAGGAAGAAAGCATGTTCAAAAGTTTTCCTACCCTTGTTAATAACGTAAATGACAATGGCATAAAATGTATATACAGCCTTTATTTGCGATGACAGATTAGAGACGTCTCCTGCAGTTTACTACGAGGTTTTAACATGTTTCCACCGGGATTCTAGCCCACTCTTTCTTCGAAATTCTCTCCAGATCCTTCAAATTGCTTGGTTTTCTTGCACCGTACTTCACCTTGAGTCTCCTTCACAGATTTGCAAGAGGGTTGAGCTCGGGCTGATGTGGCTTGGCCATTTCAAAACATTGACTGCGTTGTCCTCAAACAATTTCTTGGGGTGACTTTTTTTTTTTTTTTTGGCGGCACTCTGCAGCAAAGTTTGGCCTTGGGCCACATTAAATCTTCCAACAAAAATAATGGAAAATAATAACACACCGCCAAGAAAGTCCACAAAAAAAAAAAATGGTTTGAGGACAACGCAATCAACGTTTTGGAATGACCAAGCCAAAGCCACCAACAATTTCTTGACTTTTTGGCGGCAGTCTGCTGCAAAATTTGACCTTGGGCCACTTAGATGTTCAAACAAGAAAACGACTCCGAACATACCGCCAAAAAAAAAAAAAGTTAAAAAGAAATGATTTTAGGACAACGCAATCAATGTTTTGGAATAACCAAGTAAAAGCCCCGACCTCAACTCTATTGCAAATCTGTGGGGAGAACTCAAGGTGAAGGTCGGTAAAATTTGAAAAGGAAGAGTGGACAAGAATTCCAGTGGGAAAAAAAAAATGCTAGAACCAAGTAGTAAACGACAGGAGACGTCTTAGACTAGTCAATATAATTTATATATATATATATAAGGTTATTCCATCGACGATTAAGCCATAAGTTATTAACCAGGGTATGAATACTTCTTAACATACATTTTGATTTCCAAATTAGTCAAATAAAGCAGACACAATTAAGAAAGAAATTCGTCTGAAATACATATGATATCGCTGTATTTGCAAATCACTGACAAATCAACTAGATGAAATTCTACTGAGAGTTTATATTACAACAGTGGCTCAGAAGTTAATGTTGATTTGTGCAATAGGGGACCATTCGTGTTTCATCTTCTGCATGACATTTGGCTAGAACAAACTTCAACAAAACGCCAGACAGCTTTGATTTCAGAGCAATTCCTTACAATTCTGCTTCTTCATTTTCTTCTATTACGGTGATGTACTTGTATCTTCAGTCTTTTTGCTTTGATGTAAAGCGCCTTGAGCATTTAATCAAAGTGGAGAATGGCGCTGTAGAAATTGTATAATTGTATGTATGTATGTATTATATTATTATTATTATTGTGTCTTCGGTATTAATTACTTCCAGCATTTGCCATGTATTTCTGTCCACGTACTTCTACCTTTCGGCTTGAAAAAAAAACAAACAAACAAACAGTATGAGAACACAAAATCAGCCTCCTCCAACGTTTGTGGTTTAACTGGCATTGTGGTTCGAATGTCACTTGAATCTGTTTCAATACCTTGTATATACAATCATACTCTCATTTTGTTTTCTGATTCTATTTTTCTGACACGCTTGGTATGTATGAGACTTTTTTTTTTTCCCCACGTGCTGCACTAAACGATATTAGGGCTGGACTTGAAACTATGCAAAAAAAAAAAAAAAGAAAAAGAAGAAGAAATGATTTCGAGCACTTTTTATGATGACAGTGAATGTGATTGCGTTTAGAATTTCTTCCAACTTTTCCCTGCGTTGACAATTCCGGAAAAGAACGGCATGAAATATATATTATGTGAGTGCGTAAAAGTCATTGTTGCCAAATTCCACGGCATAATTTTCGCTGCAAGATCGAGGTCTTATTGATTATTAGGTAGAGGCACTTCCATTACGGGCAGCAGTTACCGTCAGTTTTTGATATCTCTTTCTTCTTTCTGACTCCTACGCTTCTTGCCTTTCTTTTATCACTATCAACGTCACCTTTGTCTGGAATTTCCCTAAGTGTCGATTAAAAATTCCATCCGTTATTGAAAGTCACCATTTAGCGCCATTGTTGTGTTTGTGAGTTTCGTGCTAATGAAATATTTCTCGTCGAATTTCGAATTCAGGCGTAACCGTGGTTACCATTTTTTTTTTTTTTTTGGTCATCTCGAACTTTAGAAATACTCTCACTGATATACTGTGCTGTGTTTGTCAGACTGTCATTTTACGCGTAATGGAGAATTTCGCCCAAAATATTCAATCGTGGTCATTTTTCGACGAAGGTGATTTTTTTCCTCTTTTTTTTTTCTATCAAGCTTCAGCACTCTGTAGCTTTCGAACATCACACGTTAAGCGTAAGGAGCGACTCTCGATAGAATACAGACCACAATGTGCCTTCATGAGTTCTAGATTCGGTCCAAGAACATTTTACTATGGCCCAGTTCACATGATGGAATGGGCATTCATGGAGGTTAAACTTGACGTCAGAAACTTGCAAATTGAAGGCAGAATTTCTTGTTTCCTCTTTATTTTCCTCACATATTACGTCATACTGGACAAAACTTCACTTTGTGTAAACTTTCATATTCCTGTGACTCTCAAAGGAAGTTCAGACTTACTGTGTCGTATACTACTGCCCAAGAATGTTGAATTTGACTATCATAAGAATACTGATTCCGATCAATTGGTGTTTTTTTTTTTTTTTTTTGGGGGGGGTGGTTCTTGCATTAGGTGATAACAAACTGATAGAAAGACAGACAGATACAAATACAACGACAGAGAGACACAGAGATACTCTGAAAGAATGAGAGAGGATAAAAAGAAGGAGTTATAGTAGTAGAAGTAGTAGTAGTAGTAGTAGTAGTAGTCATAGTAGTATGTAGTAGTCATAGTAGTATGTAGTAGTAGTATTAGCAGTATAGTAGTAGTAGTAGTAGTAGTAGTAGTAGTAGTAGTAGTAGTATAGTAGTATGTAGTAGTAGTAGTAGTGGTAGTAGTATAAAGTGGTAGTAGTGGTGGTAGTAGTAGTAGTAGTAGTAGTATAGTGGTAGTAATAGTGTTAATAGCAGTAGAGTATAGTAATAGTAGTAGTAGTACTACTACTACTACTTCTACTACTACTACTACTACTACTACTACTACTACCACTACTACTACTACTACTACTACTAGAAGTGGTAGTAGTAGCAGTAGCAGTATAGTAGTAGTGGTAAGAATAATAGTAGTAGTAGTAGTAGCGGTAGTAGTAGTTGTTGTAGTAGTAAAAGTAGAAGAAGAAGACAAAGAAATCAAGAAGGAGAAGAAAGCTCAGAGGGGAAGCTGAAATAGATAACTCGGACGCAGGTAACATGTATCCGCCCTTTTGTTTCTCTATTGTTTGTCGACTATAACTTCACTTATACAGTAAATTGACCTGAGGCGCCTGAGCTAGCTGGGCACAATTCGTGTTTAATCGATTGTGAGGCAGCGATTTCTCGGCCAACACCAATCAGATTCAAGAAACCTTTTTGTTGTTATTGGGGTTTTGTCCACTTGTAAGAATCACTTTAACACTTTGAAACCTTACCCGCTATCTGCCCTTATTTTGCCATTTGTGACTCGTTAAGAAACAGTGCGACTGTTCTTCACCGCTATATCGCTCAGAGCACTGTAGCAGAAGGAGAACGGGAAATGACCCCGACAAGCTCAAGCTCCGGTTTGCATCCTGTCTGCATAGCGTGCATGTTTGAACAATGTGTCTCTCGCACGATGTAAAGATTGGTATTTGACACTATGCCGAGATGAAAATAATTGTATGGCCACATGGAACAATGTTCTACATGATTAATTACTTAAAGGAAACCAAAGCCCAAGCATTAATGTGGGTTGAGTGGAAGCAGCAATAGTAGTAGAACACATCAGCCGTCAGCGAAGGTTTGAGGAAAGTCGAACAATATCGATTCAAAAGTTAAGGAAAACTATTTAAAGAAAATAGAAAGAGACTTCCACAAGATCTCATTTTTCATGAAAAGTACACACTCCATCGACTTGTTGCTGACATAATATTCAGGGGTAAATTACATATTATTTCCCTGCTTTCTGAAAGAGGTAAGACAAATGCATGCTCTTTCATTGTGCCAGAAAAGTGAAAGATATGCTGAACTTTCTGTATATTTTCCAGAATAACGCCATGAAGTGTATAGTAGGCTCTTTCACATAATACTAAAATTGTCTTAACGGTACCGAAATGCATCCCTTTTGCATCGATTGTCCGACTTTCCTCAAACTGTCACTGATGTGTTTTACTGATAGTGCTGCTTTCACTCAGTCCACATTTATATTTGGGCTTTGGTTTCAAACTTCAAACTGAAGAGGATGCCCTAAGTGTATAAGGAGTTTATATAATCACTTTCATCACTGTTACCGTTCTTATTATCCCATTATTGCCATGTAATATGGCGAAGAAAGAATTTTACTGGATATGCAGCCAATCTACCAACACTTCCGTTTAAGAATGACCCTACATATTCGGTGTAACGTAGTTGCAGTTCGCATTCAATGCGCCATAATAATGTTGGATACCTTTTTGACTGACTTTCTGACAAAACAGATACAGCAAGCACAGACATTAAACTATCATTTTCAGTTTTCTTCAAGCGTTTTTTCATCAATTTTATAAATTGAGAAGACTGCTTAGGGAAGCGAATTAATGTTCATGTTGCTCATGTAAACGACAAAGTTAATGTCCAATTCAAGTTGTTTTTGCAACTGAATTTCTGACTCGTGTGACGTTTTACTTGTGTGACATTTTTTTCAGCACGAATTTCCTTGTTCGGTTGTTTTTCCTCATGTCCGTGCATCACGAGGTGAAACTAGTGACATATTCCACAACATACACTTTAAAATACATGTACATGGAAGCACAAAATATGACAACAAAGAATGCAGTAAAATACAAAGTAATACAAAACCAAACAAAGTGTATTTGCAGAAACAAACATTGTCAAAATAATCTCAGACACAAATTACTTTTCCTCACATCGAGTATATAACTATGATGATAATAATGATAATAATGATATTACCTAACAAAATATACCTAACCAAAACAAGGGGAGGGGCGCAAAGTCAAGTGGTGTGAGTTACAGATTTAGTTAAATACTATCAATTGTGATTACGTCTATGTCGATCGTGTTCTGCGTCACAGAAAGAAGTCGTAGCCGCCATGGCCGCTAAAACCCCCTATATTTTCTGTAAGAGCTCATTACCTTTAATTTTTCCTCCCGAGAGATCTCTATCACAACCATCATTACGCCCACTCCAGTTCAATGAAAATAGTTATTATGCCAGAAGGCATAATTCACAGTCCCACCAGCATTTCAGCAATTCATCGCTGCATTAGATTTGCAAAGTATCAAAATCGATCCAAGTACAGGTGAGGTGTTATAATGGCAAGTGGTGTCTAAGTGTTCACCCCGCTTCCGCCCTGAGCCAGCGGGCTAGGATCCCGCCCCATATCGTGTAGATTGCCAAGGCTATCGCACGGATAGAAACTTTAACGCCAATTTGCAAAAAACAAGAAGCAATGCAACTTTGCTTCCTTTTTGCTCTTTGCTCTTACCTTTGATCTTGCATCATTGTGTCACTACTGAGCATAAAGCCTATACATCAAGTACTATTTGAAACCCTTCCGAGAAAGATAGAATGGTCCTCCTGCGAATCGCATTATGACGCATTATTGATTAGAATGCGTTTATACAAACAGCGTCATCGTCCTTAGATATGAAAATGATGCTAGTTTATCGTCCGTCCCGACGCGCCGCACCTGAGAAATCGGCCTTTACCCCGTGACAACCCGCCCCGGGGTAACATATTGCCAGGCGTGACATTGTATAAGCTTCGCGGCATCGGTCCGTCGATTTGTCATTACCCACCGTTCAGATCACATGATGCCTGCCGCAGCGCTCCATTCCCCCAAAATGGATGCGTTATTTGCGGTATTAGTAGCATGTTGTTATACGAAAACAATCTGCGCCGATCAGACGGCAATGAATTACATGATGAATCCGTCGAAAAAGACCGAAAGCAACGATTAATCTTCCGACGATCCCTCGTTTCTCCTGGGTACTTTGCGGCATCGCCGCGCGCAACATAACTCCTCGGTACGATACGTCCAATAAATTCACTTCAAAGTCCCAACTCATTCAGTACAAGCCTTATATACTCTTTGCAAGTGCAGTGGTGTTGAAAACTGTTCAAAAATCTTCCATTTTCACTTAGTGCTTCGCAACAGATTGCTTCGTGGAAGAGTTAGCATTTGCCGCTGGCTCTTCAATCCCTTTTCTTCATTCGACATCTTTTCTCTTTTTGTTTTCTTGTTAGAAGCTGAAGTTTTTTCTGTTTTCTCGTCTGAACCTGAAGACGGTATTTTCACACTCCTAAGAATGAATCATTGTCAACATTTTTCCCGGAAAGGATATTGTTTCTCTATGTTAGTTTTAGGGATTTTTTGTTTCTTTCACAGCTTGAAAATATTCAAGCTATGCTCTTATTATGATTTAAGACTTCCTATCAGTCCCTTTTTGTTGGTGAAAACCTTTGCCAAAGGGTGACTGTAAGGTAACATTTTCTTTCCTGAATATGAAAGGAAAGATTTTTGGCGCAGAGTTTCAAAGATCGTATCATTGCGTAAGTTACACCAACTTTCGCCAATGACGCTTAAAGTAGAACATGGACGCCTGAAAGAGACATCGGCTATCATGTTCACTTGCAAATTCCGCTTTCCATACACGTCTTTTCTCTTCACATCTCACGTCCAGATGACTATCATGTATTTAGCACATGCAACCTTGAAATATGACAGTAGCCATATCAAAAATACATGAAAAAAATATGACGTCTGTAAAGTCAAGGGTAACATGACAGTTGTAGAAACGCATATCTATGATTTGCGAATAAATATTTTTTGTACTCACTCTTCAATGCAGTGAAATAAAATAATCGGCGTGTCAATATCAGCTGACGAGTCGACTAGATCATATTTTGCGGAAAATCTTCAGAAAAGTCTGATACAATCTATTGTGAAGGTCTATCAAGGACAAAAGGAAATAAAAGCGACGAAACAAAAAGTGGAACATGTGAATTGACATAGCATCATGTAAACATAATAAAAACTGATACACGCACTCTTCGTATTATCGATCGACATCACAATCGAGCAACGTTCGAATGGAATGTCATTATCATTTTTTTTTTCAATTCAAAAACCTGAAATTAACCAAATAATCCTAAGAAAATCTCATCGTATCTTAGCGTCCTGATTAGCGTAGGTTGACGAAAGATTGTCTCTTGACCACGCTCCAACTTCAACTGGGTTTGTTTCTTTCTTGTTCTCCTTTGCCTACCTTTGGTGATTGTTTTATCATTTTTTGATCCATCTTTATCGCATCCTGCCAACTGTATTGTTCAAGTTGCTTCAGATTTTCCAGATGAAGGAAGCTCATTGAAAACATGCCGAAGTGTCTAACTTTTCAAGTACTTTTTTTAAAGACACTTGTAAGAAAAACAAATTTATGACTCTGATCCCCCACCATCGGTCACATGCTGAAGCAACTGCAACTAACTAATGCTGCTCACAATGACAAAAAAAAAAATAACATCAATGATGATTGAAATAACGATATTGATAGACTTCTTGTGCTTGTATCAACGCGCTTGCTTTTGCTATCTACATTTCAAAACGCAATTAAGCAGTTTACAGACGGTGACGATAATGACTATTTGCGTAAAGTCAGTCTGATTTCCTCGATTTTTTCACACAAACATTTCCTTTATTATCCCATGAGCGCAGACGGCAAAAGCTTTGATCCCTTAATGAACGACGGAGGCGCCCTAACATAGAGAGGGGATAATTGAGATTAAGGCGATACCCTATAGGAGCCTTTTTTTTTTTTCACCCTACGTGTTTTAAGGTCATATATCCCTCTTGTAAAACGTCACGGAATTTTTTCCATGATTGAAAAAAATGATGTCTCCCAACGTCGTGTATGTTGTAGGATGCAAATACATCTGAGAGGTTTTTTTTTTTTGTGTGTTTTTGTTTTTGTTTTGTTTTTTTAAGAGATGAAAAAAACTAAACCCTACGTCCACTCGAAAAATTCGCTCCCTTCTTCTCGACAATAAACGGTTAGATTTTATTTTCTGAGCCCTAATAGATTTCACTGGAAAATCTATAGTAATTGTTTTTCCCACTTTCATCATAAAGGACATTTCCAGTTTTTTACCATTCTGAAGAAAGGTCTGAATTACCTAACTCTTCAAACGTCATATTAGACTGTTATGGAAGGAAATCTAATTTTTCAGGGTTACGAAAGGAGCGCAGGAAACTTTAAAACTCGAGCAAAGAGCTGTATGCTCGGGAAAATATTTGTTCGCTTTTTTTTCGCTGGAAACTGTGCCCGGAAAATCTGAGAAGGGTTAGAAGCGTTATGAAGCAGGTGATTCATTCCCGAGAGGTTTTTTCGTCCATTAAAGGTAATGAAAACGACTTGCATGTCCCCATGGCTGTGGTGTATAGACAAAGTGCTCTTAGGCGCAGGCCAGTGTTTTTTAGAAAGTGTTAACATTAGTGCATTTGGGATTTTCATAGAAAAATGAATAAGTGAATTCCAGCGAGTGTGTGTGTGAGTGGAAAGTGTATGCATTATTGTTTGTGTGTGTGTGTGTGTGTGTGTGTGTGCGCGCGCGCGCGCGTGTGTGTGTATGTGTATGTTTGTGTGTGAAAAAACCATTGAGCGTAAGAATATGATACGCTCCTAAATGCAGACCAATGAAATAAAACGTATTTTCCTGCCCTTGGAAGCATGCCTACTCTTATAGCCTACGTCATAGATTGTAATTTTTGTACATGCAGCGATGGGATATAGCCAGTGACGTGAAAAACGAGAAAACTTGAAATGATTTCGACGTCTGACCGGTTCAAAATTTGTTATGACATCAGTTATAAGGCAGACTTAGGGGTGAGTTTCAAGATGCCCTTGGTGTTTTTTTGTAATATCTCCTCGGGTGCAGCTGGCGGGTCAAAAACAGCGATTGATTATCTGACTGAAATATGGATAGTATCTATTTGAGAGGTGTTGGAATGCGTGTTTTGCTAGTTTTGTGCGTGTGTGTGGGTGTTCATGTGCGTATACACGTGGGTGAATACAAGCCCTGGGGCCCTGTTGCAAAATAAAAGATAGAAAGTCAGAAAAATCGAAACGTAAGTCAGACATCAGCCAATCGGGACAGAGTATTCAGAGATTTATGTTTGATTTTCTGACTTTAATGTTTGATCTGAACTTTTATGCAACAGGGCCCTGCCTACATCATAAACTGTTTACATTTGTTTTTTTTTTTTTCTTGTACTGTGACTATAATATTACTTTCCTGTGTGAAATCAGTAAAAGCTAATATGTAATTTAAAAAAAAAAAAAAAACATTTTTTTCCTTGCCGCAAGTTATGGATACTCCAAAGTACTTGCATTCATGATAATGGCCGTATAATGTCCGATTATTCCTAGTCCTAGTCTTGAACTAATTCAATAAACTTTTACACGTATAAAAAGATTTGCTATATTCATGCCTGCCCTGCACGATACTGACGGCAAGGTGAAGTGACACGTGAAATGCAAACGAGTGCTAAGAGAAGTCATGAAAAAAGCTAGACCATGCCTGCAATTTTGCCTGCAGCGGAGACAATGCACAAAACATGGTAAAAGCGCAGCGCGTGTACACGTAAAAACGCATGCCAAGCCTCACCTGCTGGTATAAAGAGGATGATTATAAATAGCATCAAATACCAAGCGATGGGGGTGTCAACCGAAGAAGATGTGTTTAATGTTTTTCTAAAGTTTGTATTTTCATGTAAACGTTTGTCGAGATATTTTCCTATTTTCGTTATAATGTCTATTATGATTTTGATACGTCACAACCTCAAGCCACCTTTCCCACAACACCGCGATCGTGGCATATCTCATTATCGGCATGGTTTTCACTGATGCTATTCATTTGAAGCGAGAATCTCAGTTAGAGGCCAGGCTCATTTCTAATATTAGCTTTTTGCCCCCGTCGCAGCAGGAAAAAGAAAGTCGAAGGGGGGGGGGGGGAAATCATCCTGCAAAACATTTCTCTCGACGTAAGCAAAACGTCAGTTGGTCTCTACAAACTCTACAAACATGTTGTCCCTTCTCAAAACTGACCGTGCCCTTGAATGATGAGAGAGAGTTATCTCTATTGATTCACGCCCCTGAAACAAAATACGAAAAAAGAAAAAACATGAAATAGGGCAAAAAAAAAAAAATACGAAAAAAGAAAAACAAAAAGTCGCGGATAACTTTCGATTGCCATGGAAAATATTGCCAGGGACGGAATCGATCCATATTTTTCAGACTATACCGGAAAAAACGCGGTGCCGAAACAGAATACGGTTTCGCGGTGCTGAAACAGAATGTGGTTTTCGCGCCACTCTAATCTTTTTTTCCCCCCCCAACCCAGTGATAATGCAATCCGCTCAGTGGCGGATTTACAAATGCCAACATGAAATCACTTCAATGACTCGAAACATAAGATGACATTTTCTTTTTTTTCATGCAGGCCCGTCGCTGATTTTTCTTCGCCGGCAATAACAAAAAGGAAGGAGAAAAATGAAAAATGATAAAGCTCAGGAGCTTTCCGTTTTCTACCAAACGTCTTTGAAAACAGAATTGCAGGGGATACACCAACAGAGAGCGCAGACGTGTCTGAAAAGGCTGTACATTTTGGATTTCTAAAAACTCAGCACTTTCTGTAGCGTTTTTGTCAAAGAAGAGAGCAAAGACAAAAACGCAGTGTTTGGGCCTGAAAAAATGAATAAATTGGTACAGTATGTACGTACAACGACAACAATAACGGCAAGCAGCAGCAACAGCAGCAAAAGATGAAAATTATCATAAAATCGTTTGCGTTTATGAAACTGTGAAATACTGTCTCGTTGTTGCACAATACGTGACCCTCCTAAACCCGTAGTATACATTCCATGAAAAATAAGTAAACGGAGAGATGAATACTTGTTCGAAGTAAGGTGTCTTCATATTGCGAATAAACAAGAGATAATGATGCCTGCCTATAGGTAAAGAGTCATTTGAGTGAAAGTATAATGTAATATGGAAATATACTCTGTGGAAATAAAAATATGTACCGAAGGAAAGAACTATTGGTAGTACTTGCAAGCACTGCCACTTCAATACTTTAATTCCAATAGTAATCATCCTTGATCTCGAAGGAGCAAATGGGACAGAATGTCGAGTTTTAGAGCGTCATCAACTCGTTACCGTGTTTCTCGATAAACACAATTCTCTCTTGTATATACTTCTCATACTTTTGGTATCGCGTCTGCCTCCAGATCCAAATAAACCGGGTTCGATTCCCGGGTCTAACAGACCGATGTTGTGTGTAATCATACCGTCCCCTCTAGTAAGAGGCAAAACAGTCTGTCCCTAGGATAGGACATAAAATGGAGGTCCCGTGTGTGAGAGAATCACAACTCATGTACGTAAGACATCCCCCTTCATTACAGCAAAGAGCAGGGCGCATAACCCGGTGAAGTGGTCCCACCTCACATCCAACTGGACCCCATGGATAACCAGTAGAGCAGCTGGATATGGGTCATCCAGCCATCTTCTCAGATGGAAAATAAAACAATCAAACAAACAAGTATCACTTAAGTAACATATATCTCATGAGTAATTCGATCTGGGATCTAAAAACGCTGATAACACTAATTTGACACACGACTGAAAAATCCCTGAATTAACGCCCTGAAGCTGTTCTATTTATTGGATATGAAGAGTACCTTAACTGAAAAGGCCAGGAAATTTGAAAATGATATAGGAAAGTTATTTTGCTTAATCGTTTTCAAGTGAAGAGGACGTTAGCTAAAAAGGCAAGGAAATTTGAGAATGATATCAAAGTTCCAATGTTTAGTAGTTTCCAAATGTTGCACAATACGATTATAAGATATTCAAAGATAAAGTAAAACATTTGGGAAGCAAACTCTGAAGGAAGAGCTCTGTACAAGCACAAATAATGACCCCCTTGAAGGGTGAAAAGCTGACATTTATCAAGCAGTCAGGAAATAGCTATATGATTTCAGAGAACATACAAAATTTAATTATGATTCCAGACACATGTAATTAGTTCGTTTTAATCCCATTTTATTCGTAATCATAGAGCCTGGCGTAGAGCGAAGAGAAACTAGAGAATGTCAAGTCTTGAAATGTAATTTCGTGGCAGTGATTCTTAACCAACATCTTTCTTTTTTTTTTTTTTACAATTATTTTCCTGAATTTCTTGCCATATGCATGTACGAGACGGCTTTCAGGCAGAAAAATCGCATCGAATTATATTTGTTATTATGTTTTCATCTTTTTCAACATGTCTCTCTTAAAACTTCTGTTTTATGGAATATAATACACTGTATCTCAGAAACTACACGTCCAGCAACTATGAATCGTGAACTTTTGTATTCTGAAATCTCACAAGTTGCAGAACGTCAAATTTAAAGGAAGAGAATGAAAGTACGATGAAAGTATGGTGACAGTAGAGTCTTAATCGACCAGCCGATAGGCTATAGCCACTTAAAAGCATAATTTACCATTTGCAGATGAAACAAAAATCCAGCATTAGTACTTTGAAATAGTTATAAGATGTGAGTTAGGGCTAGAAACAACCACTGTAAAAACTTGAATCCGTATAATCAATGTTAAGTATTGTTAAAGTGTATCTTTGGCCAAAAAATTATTTTGGATATGTGAAAGAGACACATTTCAGTAGTCCATTGCACCATCTTTCAGAGAAAATGGGTCATTAATTAGTGAAATAATGCATCTCAAAGTTTCCCAGCACACTATGTCTGGGAGATTCAGGAACCGCTGTGGTTCCGTAACCCACTGCAAACAATAGGGTTTGCTGTAGTCTTGCCTCCCAGACCCATTGAGTTTAGAAACTTTCAGATGCATTTTTTCACTAATTGATTACCCCTTTTCTCTGAAAGTTGGGGCAATGGACTATTGAAATGTGTCTCTTTCACATATCAAAAATAATTTTTTTTTTGGCAAAGATACACTTTAGATACATAAAATGTGAATAATAGTTATAATAAAGATCTTTCCAGACACGTTGCCAGACTAAACCGTCTACAGTTATGGTTTATCGAGAAAAATACTTATATTTCCTTATATTTTGGACTTTATTGCGAAAATCGTATAATATGGCAGGATGTTCTGTGATACAGCAGACCTACGCCAATGCGTTAAATGTGATATCTTGAACATTTTTTTTTTTTAGATCACTGCTCCCAAAGGTAAACAGGACCTTTAATAAGATACATTGTAGCTCTTTGCCAGTCAAATCACAACTACTTGATATAAGGACTATCATGAAGGGTCATTAAACTTTGTGAAAGAAAGATTTTGAAATACATGCAGACAGAGTCGAAGAGATAAAGTTTTTTTTTTTTTGTCGTGTAAGAAAGTACGGTGAGGAAAAGAACAGGAAGCGAGTGGGAAAGGAGGGATAAGAAGATGTATTAATAAGACCGTTCGTGTGACTAATGGTGTCACGATCGGCCGTTGGAGATCACGTGCGCTATCGGACACGCCCTAGGATGTTGTGATGATGGCAGTCAATATCGTTAAGGTGGTAAGGAATAGACAGAAGCCCCAGCTATGGGGTAATATAGGTCATGAATAGGTGAAAGATCAACATGGGGGAAAACCATAACACGGCGCGGGCAAAATACCGAAATGCCCTCTCCCCCTTTTCTGTGGTGCAAAAAGAAATTAAGACTTTCGACGTGATTTGTACTTGATACACGATCGAAGCTCCGAATCACGTAGAGATGAAATTAATTTTGCATGCTCACATCTGTCACAGGAATGTGGAAATTCATTTTAAGGCAACTTCAGGTGTCAATCATTCAGTTCATATTCAACTGACATGTAAAGACGAAGGAAGAAGAATGGAGAAAGAAAAGAGAGGAAAAAGGAACGAAAATGGCACGTCCTTCTCTTTGACCCTTGATACTTCTGTGTTAACTTGTGTCTCTTTTAGGTATTTGTTCGTTTAGTTGTCTGGTTGTCCCCTTTTTCGTTGTTTCATATGCCAGGGTTTGTTTGTAAAGTAAATCCTACAACGCTATTTTTTATTTTATTTTTGTTTTTGTCAGTCGGTATTCATGAAACGTGGTCATACGTCCAACAATACAATTTAACCAATGTAAGGATCCCTAACTATGAGTTTGACGGAACCGGCCGTCAATTACATGGTGCGTGATGAACGAGATGACGCATTAATCACAGCGGCATTTCCCCATTCAGGCGCGCTATAGTATCTCTCGACCCACAAATTAGCAAAGTTAGATTTGGGTCGTTCATTACCCGTGGTCTTCGATGAAACAAAAGGATAGATTTTCTCGTTAATACTTCATTTGAGGAAATGTTTGTTGCTGAATTCGTCTTTCGTATGTGTAAGTGTGGTTTTTTTTTTCCGTTAATGAGAGAGGGGATAGAGAGAAGAGGGGAGGGGTTGAAGTAGATCGGGGGCGTCGAGGTAGCATCAATGGGCGTTTTGTGAGATTAATAGTCTCCGAGGGCGTTGTTAGTGAATGGTGGGGCTTACCTTACGTTTCGGTCAGGCTTCTCCCCATGCAAGATAGCTCCCTCTGCGGGTGTTCCCTTCCAACCCATCAATCACGGCTCCGCCGAGAAGGCGGGGGAAAAAATAACAATAATCGCGCCTTTAGCCGTTGACATTCCGACCGTTCGCCAGTCATAAAAAAAAAAAAAAACGAGCAACAGTGCGAGATGGAAATAGATTGAAACAAGAAGAAAAGAACACACACTTAAAAAAAAAGGAATATACGTGACGTGAGAGACACTGCATGCGTGTAAGAGTAGGAGAGAGAGAAAGTAGGTAACGGAGAGAAAAGTTTGGCGGATAGATCACGTCACAACTATAAATATCACCAACTCTAGACCGGAAACGACTGCAGGAGTAATGCTGTGTCTATTTGAAGAATATGTTTTCAATCCTTTTGGGTGTCAGGAAAAGGTTCTGGTTATGTCTTTGCTCATTATTCCTTTCAAAAAAGAAGGCTAAATAAAGTTGCAAATTAGTGTAATGCTCCAAGGGCTTTAGACATGAGAGAATTTTCCGCTTCGGGCACTACTTTGAAATACCCATGATGCGTTATTCCTACATTTCTCTCGCTATACCCGCGGAATACGTGCCTTCAAAATTCATTTTATGTCTTCGTCGTTTCTTTCCTTTTCTTTTTCTTTTTTTTTTTTTTTTTTGCTCGCTTGGTACCAGACAAAGACAATCCGAGATTGAAGGATAACATAAACGCAAACGCAATCACACACACGCTCTCATTCTCACACGTATATATATATATATATATATTATAGGAACGTGTGAGAATGCATATATATATATATATATATATATATATATATATATATATATGCATATGAATATATATATATATATATATATATATATATATATATATATATATATATATACATATGTATATATATGTATGTATTCATATATATATATAATGGGATGACACTATATGATACATATTCAACTTAAATGTTCATAATGCATAACGCATTAGTACACATCTGGGTATATTCGTTTTGTGCTCATTATGATTATTTTAATGTTTATTAACATATATTATGCACACTTAGTTCAATGATTAATAGAAATATACTGTGCATCGTGCACTATTACGAGGGAATGGCGACGGAACAGCCTTAAGAAATAAAATCAGTTTACCTCGACAGAGAAATAATTCAGGAAATTGTCAGCTGAGGGCAAAAGCGACCACGTTTCGAGCCTGGGGCAAAAACGCAAATCATTTTTCCTCGACGAAAAAGGGCTCCTTCATGCTTGGAATTTGTTTTTGGAGGGGTGAAGAAAAAAAAATCAGTGGGTTTTCGCTTGACTGCATAACGTTATAGCCGCCTGTATGGCAATTCTCGTCCGGGGGCGTCCCTTACGGGGAAGACTGTACTTGTTGTTGTTGTTTTTTCTTTCCTTAGCCTAGGATCTATTAATCAAAAGTCCAATCTCGTGTTTTCCTTGTGCATATCTTGCTCCCAGGGTCAAATCCCTTTCCTAACGATCCACCGCGTCCCACCTTCACATATGCTGCTACGCAATCATGCATTCCAACTACCGAGAGCCGAATGCAATTCCTATCTAACTCGCATGCATATTTATTTTATTTTTTGTGAAGGAAAAAAAGAAGAAGAAATAAAAGCCCTTGGGACATAACGTCTGCATTCGGAGGTGTTGACGGAGGGCTGATTGTAGAACAAGCAGCCAAATAATTACATTCAGAGAAAGTAGGAATCTGCGGAGAACATTACCGCCTTGGCGTGCTAAAAAAATGCGTTAGGAGTCTTTGGGGGACGGAAAATGTTTTATGTTGTCTCCAGCTTATAATGAAGTCGCGTCTCAGTGAAAACCGCCATTTCAAAGTTGTTGTTTGTATTTTCATTAGTTCCCTGTATAAATCCATTTGTTCCCAGCGTGATTTGTTTTTTTTTTCTTTCTAATCTTCACTTTTCAACACTACAAATTTTACAGTACGCAATTCCTTCCAAGTCCCTTCCTCAATTATGTTTCCCCCCTCGGGCACATTCGTTAAGTTATCTAACGTTGATATGAAACCATCACCACCGTTCCATTGGCCTCAATATGATTCACGGTTGAGCTGTGAGAAATGTAAGTTTTGGATAAAGAAAGTAGGGAGCTTCAATCCACGGAGGTGGCATAACGAAGCCGCCGCTTATCGGAACCATAAGACCCATTTCTCATACATGAGAATTAAAATTTCAGACTCAAGTGTGGGAGTAGAAGCTTTCATAAGGAAACATTCCAGATAAGCAGAAGAAACATAAATCTGCTCCGCTTACTGCAGTGGTGTCAAAACATTGCTGGTGAAAACATTAGTGGTTAAAACTGCCCTGGGAAACAACTTTGCGCATAATTCAAAAAATTCCTTGAAATGGTGGCAAGAATGCTTATCCTTCATGTGTTCTCAATTACACAAAAACCCCATCAAATTGTTTCAGATAGTTTTTTTTTTGCATTATTTAGTTTTTAATCTGCAAAATTCAGTACCAGACGTATGATTTAATTCTGATCATGTCGACAGGATTTAAGAAAAAAGCTAAAAACAAAGCAAAGAGCCACAGAAAAAAACCCCATGAGATTGATCATGTTTTGAATGCATCGATGAATGCTTGCAATGGGAAATGATCGAGTGCGATTTCTACGAGAGGCTTTTTATGATAACAGTGGAAAAAAAATCAAGGGGAAAAAGTGACACGTATGCAATAACTGATCAAGATGAATCGAATCATATCTTTGTATCCCTATAGCGAATTCGTATGGGCGTGGGTTTTTCCTCCTACGTCATCAATTAGGGTTTATGCATCGCCAATCATAGGCGGGTTGGTTCTTCTTCTTTTTTTTTGAGCTAACATTGCCTTTTTGTTTGGTTGTTTGTTTTTCTAATTGCCGTCGCAAGAATGTCTTCTTCTACTCCTTTTCTTCTTGTTGTTGGCGGGGGGGGGGGGGGGGGAAGCAAAAATTTGTTTGAGAATTTCAGATTCGATAACTTTAGGTTTCTGACTCATTCGAGGGTCGATGAACGCTCTTTGGTGCTCAAAACGTCAATTTTCTTTTTTGAATGCTGGTAATAGTCGTGAAATTCTACATAGCAAACAGTTAGGGTTTTCATTTTGTGAACGAATGGAAATAAATGTCAGTTGAACTGAACTGAAACAGCACTAGTGTTGGTTCTTTACATAGATGCCACTGTGTGTGTTTTTTGTTCTTGGTTTTCTAGGCATTATTATGTGTGTGTGGGGGGGGGGGCTGAGACAGAGTTAGAGAGAGAACGAAAGATTATTTACGAACTACTTCCACAAAAATTTTGCCATATGGAACAAGTTATTCGGTTGGGACGTTACTGGTTGCATTGCATGATTTCTATGAATATTATAACTACTGTTTAGCTGTTAAAGGTCTATTTAGGGTAATCCTGCACTTTTTGTACATACAGTGGCATCTTTAGAAATGTTACAGTTGCTCTTATTCTAAACAAATAATCACTTTAATGCTTTAATGAGCAGAAAGCCTGGCAAACAAAGTGAAATCACTTTGAAGAATAGAAATATGCCGTAGTTTGGCATTCATGACATTTGCAATGTTAATGACTACGTATATCTTCGTCTATTTGGAGTACCCTGCTGAAAAAGATAATGCTCAATGGTTCATGAATCGATAATGCCGTCGATACCAGAGTGTCTGACGCAACATTCTTAAATCTATGTTATGCTCTCAAGTAGTCCTCATTCGGCACAGACAATTTGCACAGACAAAATGTGTCGCAGCACCTTGCGCATTCCGGTATTCCCTTTGCTCGCCCGCCATTAAAAAAAAAAAAAAAAAAAAAAAAAAAAAAATCCATTGGTTTGTTGCTGTCAATGTAAATTGTTTAAAGAAAGTATTTTTTTTAAGCACACCATACTTTGGGAGGATAGATCTCTCATCTTCGTGTAATGCGTTTTTTTTGTTTGCTTTTTAGTCTTTTGTTTCTATATATCATGCGAAAGTATTGCAACTTGATACTGTGGAACATGGCTTTTGTGTGTATGTATTCTTACAGGCCAGTATCTGTGTGTGTGTGTGTGTGTGTGTGTGTGTGTGTGTGTCTCTCTCTCTCTCTCTCTCTCTCCCTCTCTCTCTCTCTCTCTCTCTATTACACACACACACACACACACACACACAAAGGTAGAGAGTGAGAGAGAGAGGGAGAGAGAGGGAGAGGGAGAGAGAGACATGTACACAAATATACAACAAAGAGGCGGCCCTAATTGAAATCACCTTAAAGGGGAATTCCAGACGATTTTCATAATTTCACATCATGTAGTACATAAATCGGTTACAGCTCGTTATTCCGAAGGTTCAATATTCCGAAGGCTCTTTATTCCTAAGATTTCTTATTACGAAGGTTCGTTGTTCCGAATTTCATTTTCGGGTTGACCAATCGTCGGAATAACGAACCTTCGGAATAACGCCACAAATTTTCGGATTAACGAACCTTTTTTTCATTTTCGGATTAACGAACCTGTAGGTATAGGGAATTTGCGTGTTTCGGATTAACGACCCTTCGGAATAACGAACCCTCGGAATAGCGAACCTTCGGAATAACGAACAGCACCCCATAAATCGATAGTGCCATGTACGGATTTGTAGAATTCATTGTCTGTGGTCCTTGAGCAGAGAAACTAATATCTGAAAAGAATTACACTGAAAATGAATGATAACATAGGAGACGCACATATTCCAGTTTCGCACATATTCCAGTCCAGACGCACATATTCTGTTTGTATTTTATGTCCGCTTGTCTTGTATGTTGAATTGCTGAATAAATAATAATAATAATAATAACAATAATAATAATAATAATAATAATAATAATAATAATATTGCCTAGCAACTTCACCTATTTAGAATTCATCCATGGCTTTCTTCTTTTGTTCTGCTTCCATGAGTACCTATCCTGCATTCTTATTGGAAGTTGTTACGTCATCTTCCTTGTTCACTGTCATTTGTTTTGTGTTTTGAGATCATTCTTATTTCTTATCCCAATCACTATAGATTCTTTAATCTTAGTACCCCGTTCACCCAATTTATAGATGTACAAATGCAAGAGTCTAGAAATCATTCGTAGTTCTCCTTTAAAGGAGACCTCCGGATTATTTTGCACATTTTTTTTTTTTTTTTTACATTTGAACAACTATAGATTAGTTATACTGAGGACAGAGTTTCAGAATATGTGATACTTGGGGTGAAGAATAAGAATATTTTCGAAATTTAGAACAAATTGCAATGAACAAGGATGATGACATGGCAGGGTCACCATAAGAATGCATGAGTTGGGGCTCAAGGAAGCAGAACAAAAGAAGAAGACATGCATAGATTATACACAGGTGAACTCGCAAGCAAGCGGTATTGTAATGGATAACAACTGCTACATGTCTGAAATATGTGAGCCTCCTTTGTCATCATCCATGTTCAGTGTGATTTGTTTAAGAGTTTTCAAAGTATTAGTTCTCTGCGCAAGAAACACAATAATTTCCACATAATCTATACATGGAGCTGTTGATTTAAGCACTACATGATGTGAAATTATGAAAATCGTCTGGATTGTCCCTTTAACACTTCCCTCAGCTCTGGTGACCCTGCTTTCAATACTGATAATAATCACATTACGTAACAACAGTAATTACACTGACACATTTAGTTCGGCTGGTATTTCTTCGCATTCTTTAATCAAGGTTCTTGCTGGGAAGAAATAATTACTGCATCTTATCTATATATGTAGATGTCACAAAGAATGATACGAGCTATTCAGTTCTAAGTATTCTTTGAAATAGTTTTGGCACTAGGACCATGCACAAACGAAAATGCGAAGTGGCTAGCAAATGACTCTTTCGAATAAAATGCTTTGTCCGTGGCAGATGCTGGGAATTTTATGAACTTCTCGAGAGGAAGGAGACACTTGCGACCTGTTAATTGGGAAAGGAAAATGCATAGCATATGAAGTTAAACTTGCGATGTTAGATTCATAAGCCGAGAAAGAATTCCAAGAAAGAATTTCCCAAGAATCCAGCTGTTATTTGCAGAAGCAGGTGATTTTTTTAAATGCAGTGTGATACTTTGAATTCTGACTACTTGAGATGGCATTGAATTCTTTGCGTACTCAAAATTTTCAAAATACCTACCAAAGCTTTTCTCTGATTGAAACGTTGTAAAAAAGTCTGCATTCATAAAAGTTTGCAAATTATACTAAAAGTTTTGTACTTGCAAAAAGAACAAGTTTGCTTTAATTCCACCATCAGACATTAAGTTTATGGCTATGATCGGGAAATTAGAGAATGGAGCACGTTGGAGAAACATAGTTATCTTTTTCTGGCATATTCTTTTTTTAATGTAAAGTATACCTTCAATAAACATTGCATTAAAATTTAAAACAAAAATACAAGATTATAGGTATAGGCTTGCTGGGGGATTTATTCACATTACGACTTGTCAATATTATCTACTTTGCAGATAAATGGTAAGTAGCAGAAAACGGAATGCTTTGGCGTTTTAAGACATGTTCGGAATAGGGTAATAACCTTATCGTGACCAGAGAATCTAATTGACATTTCCTCTATCTATTCCGCAAGTTACGGAGCAGGATGAACCACGTAATTCATGTTATAGTGAGACACGGGAGTAATGACGAGAAATAAGTAAGCAAATCAAATAGAGGTGCTGAACGTGCCTGGCGCCATGGTGAGTGCGTAACAGCTGCCCTCGAATAAGCCAGTTCGAAGTTAGCTCGTGTGCACATAGGTACAATTTTCCCCCTCAGTTGATTAGGCACTTCACTCGTTTACAACTTGACACAATGCGTAGGCTTGCCCGACGTAACAATTTCTGAAACCCATCAATCATATTCAAAGAAAGGGTGAACATGCGTATAGACCTTGTGACCAGAACTGCAGAATGATCCGTCAATTAACACTTGGAGAGCATTCATCTCATTATTTTGCATTGAATGTATTGACAACATATTTTTCTATTGATATCGCCAAATACCGATACCACTTTTGCTGTCAGGTGGATGTGCCGGCAAGCACCATTTATGAAAATTTCTTTAATAATCATTACATTATAGACGCTTATCTCAATGAATTGAAAAACCAACGTGACCTCTTGGTACAAAATAATGACCTTTTTCTGCTTATCATGCTTATGCGCATAGATGAAACCTAAACTATTTCTTTTTTACACAAATGCCCGTTTCCTTGGGAAACGGTTTCCATATTGCATTTTAGGACTAACACAGAGCGAGAGAAAAAATGAAAGCTGAATAAATAGTGCTTTAACGGAATTCTGATGTAGTTAGGACAACAAATTACAAGGACTTGCAGACAACAGAGGATATTGACAGTACGGTGTATGATAGAATGTCTTGTCGAACGTAATACGGAAGATGACCACACGGAAATGGTCAGTCTTTAATCCCTAACGTTGCTGGACGATGTAATTGTAGTAGATTAATCTGAATGTAGCGATGATACAACAGTTGTTTTCTGCAACAATTCTTGGCAAGTTGCCAACCTGTGACAAGGTCATCGTTGATCAGTAGGGGTTGGGGTGAAAATGAGTTCCCAATAACCAGCAGCAACTGAATTTTAGCATGAATTAATTTCAAGTTTCAAGTTTCTCAGATTGACTGTGTATAACCGAAGAGGGCGTTATATTCTCGGGATGCGAACTCACTTGTGTCAGCTTAAATTCTTACATTGAATTTCTGTCCATGCGTATGACGACCTTTCGTCAATCGCGTTAGAACGATTCTTTGACATAACCGCAAGTACAATCATCCTTTTTGTTTCACATTACACCTCTATCCCGTAAAGGTATATAGTATACACTTTGAGCGAGCGTTGATCCGTACTTTTCGCATGGTTGTTCTTGTCAATGTAAAAGTCACGCCACGTTGACTATGATAATAACAGCATTTTCATGACGAGTAATTTGTTAATTTGCAATTCTTTTTCATCGAGGTTTTCCATGAAATAAAGTTGCAGTGGAGTTAACGATGCAGTGCAGCTAGTGCACATAATCTTCGATAATTCCGAGATTACGTACATTACATAAACCGTAAATCAAAATGTGATAAACACTTCGTCTTGCGCCATTCTATACCTAAAGCCCTACTGCACTTCAACTGCGTATTAGCCTTCGTGTCCTGTTTTGCCACCTCGGCTTTTAGAAGGCAGATATGTAACAAAATTTGGTCGAGATGCTCACATCCGGCGGAAAGTATGAAATTTTGCGTATAGGGGTATTTTTGGGCGCTGATTTCTAACATTGCCGGATCCAAGAGATCTGACCAGGGGATCGGCCGCCATTTTGAATTCCAATAATTATTGCCGCCATCACAAAACAAATTTAAAGATCCCTATCTTCAGTTCTGAGTGACCTGTGGCACCAATATTCGGTACACATGAGCGTTTTGACATATTGAATTTGATGACAGATTGATTTGAAGTGTCTGACAAACGTCGAATGGCCGCCATTTTGAATTCCGATATGGCCGCCTCGACGAAATATTCAAAATCCCTATTTCGATTTGTAAGTGGCGAGTGACGCTGAAATTTGGTGTAAACAAGTATTTCAACATACTGAGTCAAAATATTAACTAATGTGATGTGTCTGACAAACGCAATGCCTGCTATTTTGAATTCCAATGTGACTACGAAGACAAACACCACGACTAACATTCACGGGCATGTCAAAAAGTACAGCAAAAGGAAGCATAATACGCCTTTCACTGACGTCACAATGTAAATACAGCAACGCGCACTCAATCGTTACAAACGCGCGCTCAATCAGGTAGCCTAATTTACTAACCCGAGATAGAGATTTACAACGCTCCATCATAGCAACTATGTATAAAAACTCAAATTGGCCGCCGTGCAGCTTGTCAGACATATCAAATAAGTCTGTTATCGAAGTCATCATATCACCATGCTTTTATGTATCAAATTCCAATGGCTAATGTCATTTAGAACTGAAGATGATTGTTGCGTAAATATTCCTTGACCATAATCATTATTTTTGCCCGCACAATAATCTACTACAGCCCATTCGAGATCATGCACTCCCTTTACTTCTCCTGTAAGTGTTGTGGGTCTTGAAGTTGACTTCGCCCTGGAACAACATCTACAGCACGATCGGCGCCACGTTTTTAAAAGTGTGTGTGGGTGTGTGTGTGGGGGGGGGGGGTGGTAGTGGGGTGGGGCAAAGTGGTTACACCCTATGTATTTCTATGTATTGTTCCGCCGGCCCTGTATACAGTAAACATAACGAAGCAATGGTAAAGGAAAATCTGAGTTAAAGTGGACATGTTGTAGTGAATAACATTAATGATAATGAATAAAATATATATAGCGCTTAAGACTGATGTTTCTAAGCGCAAAAGTGTTCTAAGCGTTACTGTATACTGAATATCTGTTTTGTCCGTGCAGATCGGCAGCCGACGCGCTCGATCGATCTGGATCGCCCCTGCCCTTTCAGTTTCAGCTCATTTTTATTTCTCCATTTGTACAGATGAAATCATTATGACAAAAGAGTACTCAGAGAAGGTAATAATATGAATATCACATCATACATATATTTTATCGTATCTTAAGGTATACATGTGGAGGAGACCATTATCGCTATAAGCAATTTGCTTGACTTGGAAAGCGGCCTCTGGGCAAGATGGCTTGCTACAGTTCTTCCTTAATTTTTCAGAAAATGAGCAAAACACTTACAAACATAAATGACGTGAACTTCTGAGTATTTTGAACAAGAACACTCAAATTGACTACACTTGGAAGGTCAGTGTGTTCAAAATTTCCCCGGTCAATATTTGACAAGGTAAGGTAGTTCTAAGCAAAATATTTCTTTGATTCTGCGCGCAAGCACTGCTGAACAGTCACTTGTAAGCATAATGTCATGATACTCAATTATTTTGGAGTGTATTTCTCATGTATAGCCCGTCCAGAATCGCATGGCATTTGTAACTTTATAAACTGAAGTGTCAGCTCTATAAAGCCAATTTTGTTGTCAGTCTTATCTTATATGGGTAAATTCTCTTCCGAGAATCTTGTACGGTTACGCAGAGATGGGAAATGGCTGTGCTTGATTAATGCATTTTGCGGCATTGTTGAATGCCGAGTGTTTTCACTCCCCACTCTCCCTTTTCAGAACTGGGGCTGTTTCATAAAGAGTTACGATAAATCTCACGCTCAATTTATTGAGCGTATAACTCAGTGAATCGAGCGTAAGATCATTACTGATCGTCAGTCTGTTTCATAAATATACTTACGCTTGATTGAAAGCACAGCAGTGATATTCCCAAACTTCCAGCGGACCCCCCCCCCAAAAAAAAAACACAAAAAAACAAAAAAACAAACAAACAAACAAAAACAAAACGAAACAAATAAAGTCTCAGGATTTAAGGTCGGAGCCTTTTTCCACAGAGAAATGCCTTCATTGTGCTTTGTCTACTGTAGATCTAAAACTCCTTTAGCAAATGCAGAATCTCTTGGTCAGAAGGTTTTTTAGAGTTTCGATGACTTAAGACCTTTTTGCTCCGTTTTAGCTTCATTCGACCCGAATATGAAATCACCGCTAAACACGCACGCAGAATGAAAACCACAAACCTACTGTATGAAATTAGAACCCCCCCCCCCCCCCCATTGCGCAAAGTGAGTGTCCCAACGATGATTCTCTCTAACACAGTTTAGAGCAAGAACCATAGATTTGAATCGGGCTTCGAACTTCGGGCCCTAATATTTTGACATGATGACCTCAACCTTTTGACCCAGTATCTCATCCATAGCGCATCCAACACCAACACAGATAATTATATTGGAACACTTTGCACTAAAAAATTGTACAGAATTCAGAGAAGAGTTGATATCAGAGGATCTTTCAACAGCCATAGATTTGAATCGGGCTTCGAACTTCGGGCCCTAATGTTTTGACATGATGACCTCAACCTTTTGACCCAGTATCTCATCCATAGCGCATCCAACACCAACACAGATAATTATATTGGAACACTTTGCACTAAAAAATTTTACAGAGTTCAGAAAAGAGTTGATATCAGAGGGTCTTTCAACAAAGTTGTTTCTATTCTCGTTATTGTTTGCAACATTACATTTACATCATTATTATAGTTATCATGTTTGTGTGTGTGTGTGCGCGCACGTGTGTGTGTGTGTGCGTGAGAGCTTTCATGCGTGTATATCCCGTCTGTAAAAAAAGAGCCGGGGATATTCGTTCACAATCGATTCCTTTGTTTTGTGACCTTTTCTTTTCATTCTCAAGACTCTACGCTTTTAAATGTCAGATAATGCTATCAAATTCACGTCCAACACTTTCCACGTAAACGGCAACAAAGCCTGCAACAAGATAAACGCAGCTTAGCAGAGACAAAATCTGCTTCAGTCGAGCTTAGATGTTTTCAAGTTTGCTAGAAATCGAGTTTTTACAAGCAAGAGGCCATCATAGACCACCATATCAACATGCTTCTTTAAAGTAAAAACAACCCTAGACGAAGACATTAATATAATTATTCAAACATTCGTAGAGTCTGGAACTTAGGAGACATGAATTAAACCCACGGACGGGAGGCTATTAAGACATTGACATTTTAGGCTTTAGAGCAGATGTAAGCGGGCCGGCCATTGCTTTCCACTTTTTCTCGGCTTTAATGTCTGTAGTGGCTTTTTGAGCAAGAAATGGGGACGGTTCGCATTAAAGTATGACTGCATGGCTTATCATGTTTTCATGCCTTCCCGACAGTGTGCCCTGACGACCTACTTTACCTGGCACTACGTCGTGTTTGTTATTGTGTTTTTGCCTTGTGATTTATAGCTGGTGACTCGAGACGTCTGCGATTTTTTTTTTTTTATATTTTGTTTCACTTTGCATCTGAGATGATGACTGGATAGCCCATATTCAGCTGCATTATTGCTAGGCTTCCGTGGGGTCTTGGTGGACGTGAGGCGGGACCACTTCACCGCGTTTAGTATGCACCCTGCTCTCTGCGATGGGATGACTGAACTATGAATGAAGCGGGGTCTTTTTTTTAAATACGTGCATGGGTTGTGACTCTCTCACACAGGGAAACTCCATCTTATGTCCTTTCCGAGGCATGCACAGAGTGTTTTGCCTCTTTAACACTGAAGGGGACGGTGTGATCACACATACATGACATAACGTTGCTCATTTAGACTCGGGATTCGAACCCGGGTCATATGGATTGGAAGGTAACCGCGCTACCTACTGAGCCCTTATATTGATTAACTTTTGATAATTTAATTATAATTAATTAAAATGATATATCAAATTTTGTGTCAATTACAAACAGCCTGGAGAAGTCTAGTTTTTTGGGCAGTTCTCTTTATCATTCCGTGATTCAATCACAAGTCGAGGCGACTTTCTTTAAAGCTCTCTCTGTAATAAGATGAAATTCCGATCAAAATGAATCAGATCGCTTTATACGATTGCAGAACGAAATGAGGGAGGGAAAACACAATTTTGCGATCTTAAAGAAGAAAACTCTAAAAATTGTTATTGTTATTGTTTCCTTCCAATCCATAACAAAGCAAGGAAAATATTGGGCTTCATCTTTCCCTCTGGATGGCAAGGTCGTAGTTTGAGTTGTAATTTCATGACAATCGACAAACTTTTGTTTTCCTTTGCTCTGCGTCAAAAATCATTGCGCGCATTACTTTTGATTGGTATTGCATCGTTTTCGTGTTTTTAGGAAGGTTATAATCAGGCAGGGTAAAGTTATACATTTTTTTTTTTCAGGGAGTGAACACATGGATCGTGGTAATGGGGAGATTGTTGTAACTTGAATATCAGTTGCCGTGACGTCACGGGACGCAGATGGCATGTCATGCCCTTCTTTCGCTGACGCCAAAAGTTGGTATAAACAATGTTCCCGCAAAACCGTATCTCTGCGGAGTTTCCTGTATTCGTATGTTGTGTCACGCTGCGTAAGGGATCAACGCCCACATTCCCACCTGAAAAGAGTAGAGACAAAGCGCTATGATTGAGGTCCGATGCGGTATGAATGTCGCTACGAAGCTGTGTGTCCAACGTAACCACAGCAACAACTCCCTGAGCTGTTCTGACTCCGCCTCCACCTTATTTCATCATTCTCAACCTCCCCTTAATACTTTCTCTCACTCACTCTCTTTCTTTCTCCTTCTGACTCTTTCTCACACATGCACAAAGACACGCGCAAACATTCTCCCTCATTCTTTGGCACACACACACATACACACACACACACACACAAACTATCTCTCTCTCCCTCTCTTTTCACCTCTTCCCGTCTCATTCTGGTCACCCACGTGATTGCGCGTGAGCCAATCCCGTCACAGTGCGGGTCACTTGTTCCGCGCTAATCGCCGTCTCTTTTGCGACCACCTTTCAGCGCTCGTATTGTCGTTTGGTCGCGAAGCGCTGCTTAGTTAGAATAGAAGGTAACTCGACTCGGCGAAGCATCGCTATTATTTTTTCTGGTCTTCGTGTCCCGCCACCTGTAAAGATCCCCCAGTATAATGTCTTCGACGTACTCCGCACACTTTCTTTTCAATAGCGTCGCGGGGAGAGTCCGGAGCAGACCGTCTTCCCAAACCCGGAGATCGTTTACGCTGCGTCGCACATCAAGCGCTATGGTAAATATTGCACATTTTTTTCGCATGTTCCATGCAAGCACATAGTACAGACGAGACAGGCTTTCTCTGTTCTCCCTCGAGAAAAGCAATTTTCATAAACAACTAAGCGAACTTTCAGTTGTTTGATTATTATCATGATGTATGTCAGCTCGTGAATTCTTCTCTCGGACAAGCTTTGAAATCTAGTGAAGATGTTGAAAGAGTGCGTAATTCACCGAATGAATTCATGGTCGTGTTGTACCCACCTGTCCAACAGGAGTGTAAAACGAACACTAATTCTATTTGCTATCTATTCATTTTCTATGACAATTAGACAGTGGTTTTGTTGACACGATTTATCCTTTGTCTTCGATTGTCCTGTAGTATAGGTGCAAGCTGCCAAAAAAACAAAAACAAAAACAAAAACATGTCTTCATTCAGAAATTTATATGGCTGCCTTTAATTGCCGACAATGTATGGTTTCTTTCGAGGTGTAAATTCTAGGGAGGATGATGTTTTGCTTACAGAGCTTCAAAAGATTCTTTCGTGGTAGCTGAAGCTTATCGATTTTTGCATCAGTAATTCTCCTGTGTACTTGTTTCAATGATGCGTCAAAACTTTCATTTGTGTGTAACGGTTTGTAATTTCACCAACCCTAAGGGGCAAGGCAATCCCACAATTTGTAAATTTATCGAAGATGTGTGTGTCTGTGTTTGTGTGTGTGTTTGTGTGTGTGTTTGTGTGTGTGTTCATGTGTGTTTGTGTGCGTTTTTGTGTGTATACTTGTATGTGTGTGTCGTAACCTTCATATGTATCTATCAATTCAGTTGTCTATACTGCGGTCAAAAGATTGGAAAGTGTAATCATTCCTTCCCTTGGATATTTTGTAACTATAAACAATTTGTTAAACCCTATTCATGCATAGCGCCCTGGCACCACGTTGTGGAGAAAATGGTATTTCGACCGTTGCTTTTGTTATAGATTTAATCGTTGTGATGTTCTGCCGAGTATCTGTGTCATTCTGTGATGACCCTCTGTAAAATATTCGCATTCTGATGTTACACATTGCAATATTGTTGCATTGTTTTGGTCTGCTTGACATTATTTCGGTGGTGTGAAATTGATCGTATTAATATCAATCTAACTTCTGTTGTGAACCAGTCATCAGTATCACGTTTTCGCTGCTACCAATATAGTCATTGCGTTGTGCAGAGAAACGGAGTGATCTCCAGGGTTTATGAATCTTTGACATACAGTATTTTTTCCACCGTGTCGCACTTTAACTCACACAGACCCATTCTCTTCTTCATTGTTAGAATTTCTTGTGGCGCATGAATTTGGTTGGAATAATGGTAACAATGATGATAACTACGTTGGTACAGTTCGTCTCTGCAAAGTAAAGCAGTGAAGTGCGTGATTATTTTGTCAACACAGATCTTTTCATGGCGTAATCTATCCTAATTCGCTTAATGCAGTTTTTAGCTCGTTGATCAAGGCAAAATGAACGAGCAGAAAGAATCGCTGCCTCAGCTCTTTAAGTGCTCGCTCCATTTTGACACATTACTCCAATTTATTAGGACTGATTGCATTACACCTCGTCTTGGTCGAGAAGATTTCATCAGGGTGTAATTATTTCTGCAGTCGATTTATTCTCATGTGTTCACCATTTACCACTTTCTCGTTGTCGAGAGAGAAAAGAAAGACAGAGAGAGCGGGGGGGGGGGGGGGAGGTGAGAAAGAGAGTGAGGGAGGTTGCATCCTGGGCTCTGCGTTTCGACAAACAGATATGTTTCGCTGATTCGCCTTCAGGGTGTCATTCTCCTCCTTTTTTTCCCCACCTTATTTCGGGTTCCGACTTTTCTAGAGTAAATTAAATCATCATCTAATGATTTCCTCTCCGTTTCCCCACTCCTTCTCTCCATCTCTCCATCTCTTTCTCCCTTTCTTTCTCTCGTTCTTTCTTTCTTTCTTCCGTCCTTCCTTCCTTTCTTTCTTTAATCGAACAACAGATGCTGTACACCATGAAACTGCTAATGGCAGTGGTTTTCTGCCTGTGTTTTGCCGTCCCGTCACCAGTACTGTCTTTCACTATGCCCGGAGTGGCGTTCCCAGCGAACCAGATGGCGGACAACGAGGAGATGGCAGGAGATGAAAACGAAATACATTCGGTGAGTTAGAACCGTCTGCCTTTTCTTCTTTTTTTTGGGGGGGGGGGGGAGGAGGGGTCATAACTTTTCGCATAACCTTTCGCATAACTCTCCTTTCAAATGCAATATCTCAATCAGATATAAAATTCAAACCGAAGCAAACCAAAACAAACTCTCCAAGGCAAAAACACACTCTTAGAGCATTAATGTTGCAGTGACTATCCTTTCTGTACTTTCTTGCTTTCAATTTTGTCGGTTTTTCGAGTTACCATGAAAAAGTTGATTGAGTGCATGGGCAAAATGCGAGTGAAACATACAAGGACGAAATAAGAAAAAGGAAGCGAGACAGATAGACAGACAGACAAATAAACAGAAAAAGACAGAGACAGTGACACAGACAGAAGTAAAGAGTTACACATACACACGGTATCTATACGCTGATACAGAAAGTTATTAGTACAATTGAAACTTGGGAATTCCCGTAATATTTGAATATCAGCAATGGTTTGATGCATTGTGAATCACTTTGCTTCATTTCTCAAAAGCCCCTATTGTGTCCACTGAAGAAAATGCTCTGATAGTGAAATAACATGCCCTTGAACGTTGTCTTCTTTCCAAACCGCATGTTTCTTGCGATACTGAATTTCAGTGCTGTCACCGCCAGTAAAGTTTCAATTCTCAAATCACAAATCTCGTCTTTTAGGGAAGTACACGTTGAAGAATAAACACACACACACAAACACATACAGACAAGCACGAGCATTGTTATATCCTCGAAAGCGAATTAATGAAAAGATATCGCACGTTTCACTAAGACTTACATTCAAACGAGTGATTGCTTTTTTTTTACATTACATCTCTATACACGGAGAAGAATGGACAAAGGAAAAAACTTAAAGGGATCGTATAGTTTGGGTTGAAACCTAAATTTCAGGTTTTTAAAATTTTGGGGTGAGATAATGAGAAACCTCCTATGAAATATGAAAGAGCATGTAATTCCAAGAGGAATTCAACGTTTATTTGAAGAAAGTTGGTCTTGAAATGGCTGAGATATCCAAAACAGAGCGATCCGAATAGAACGTGGGACCCACCTTTTATTACGATCACCTCGTTTTAATTTGTTTTTTGATGTCTCAGCCATTTCAAAACCGAATTTCATCAAATAAACTTTGAATTCCTCTTAGAATGGTATGCTCTGTACTATTTTGTAAGTGGTTTCTTGGTATCTCGCAAAAAGTTTAATGCCCAATCCTCATCTCCACCAACACTATATTATCCCTTCAGGTTAACGTTTTAGAAACAGGCAAAGCCTTTATCCCGTTTATTGGGAAATTTCGAAATCCCCATACTTAGAATACACGCATCAAACATAAAATTGTAATCAAACACTGCGTCTCATGTTCTCACTAATAACACATTCATTTTAGATAACGCCTATCTAAACTAAAAGGCTATCATGGCAGTAAATCACTTCGACAGCAGCGTGCACACATGATTCTACAAATCAGCTTCAGGGAATCATTTTGACATTGCTCTCAGATTAGGAGTAACACATCACTCATTACTCTTGAAGTCATTAGCCTTCATATCTAATAGACAGCGCTTACATTGGATAACAGTTCACCTTGCGTTGGTATGGCGTGACAGCAAATGAGATTATTTTGAGCACCGTGTTGGACCGTGTCACTTATGATATTGGTCATATTAAACAATCATAATGTCATCAGGTGTTTTAGCTCAATGTCATTTTAGCAATAAAACGCACCGTACAGCTTCATGATCGACAATGCAATAACGACTTGTTGCTTGTCTCATTTTTTTCCCCTCACAGATAGCTCAAAATCTCATCCACTCGGTGCTCGCCGACGCGGAAGAAGAAAACGGGCCCCGGCAGGCCGTCGACGACGACGAGGAAATTTTGTCAAAACGTGCAGCGGGATCGTCGAAGAGACCCGAGCGGGAAATTCGAGCGCGCGCGCATCCCGCGTTCCCACTGGGCAGGCGGAATCCCATGAGCAGCCGATCTAAATTCACCTTCGGGAAGCGCTCCCAACCGCAACTCGTGAGACCGAGCACGCAAGAGATCCTAGACGAACTCAGACTGGACGCCGCCGCCGTAGACAGCTGGAGAAATAGCAAGCAGCTGGAGCTCCTCAAGGATGCTGCCCTCTACGATAGCATGCAGGATAACCACCAAGTTCAGAAGGACGCTTACTCTTCTTTCTCCTTCGGGAAGCGCGGGATGTCGGCGTTTTCATTCGGCAAGCGAGGAATGCCGAGTTTTGCATTCGGCAAGCGGGCCGTGCCCAGTTTTGCATTCGGCAAGAGAGGTGTCGGTTCGGCATTTGCGTTCGGAAAACGAGATTGGGACCCGACGGAACAGGACTTGGCCGCTTTTGAAGAAACAGGTCCATATGACGTGAAAAGAGCAGATTTAGCCTTCGCTTTCGGGAAAAGAGATACTCAATAAAAGACTCGATCACTAACAATTCTCCGATATTTGTAATAAAAAAATGCCAGACCGTCATGCTTCGTCGTCTTTTCCGGTACGCATCGTTCATTTTGACTTTAGAACTCTATCTAGTGCAAAAAGGAACAATGAGCCTTGTTGCGCAGGGCTAGAAAGACGTGTTGTAAGCAGAGCGCAGTGAAGAAACGACTTTAGTTCCTGTATCAATACTTTGGGCTTCTATAATTGTTCCTCAAACTTGAGGATTTACCAATGAAATGTTTGACGCATCTTGTATTTGAGTAACAAGGCTGGAATCTGACTTCCTAGATTGAGAAGAACACTAATTTGATTTGTCGGTACGAGACAGCGCACTAATTACTTACAAAGAAAAAAAATCAAATGACTGTCTTTTTTTTAGCTCGAGAGTAATGATTCCCTTTAAGATTTAACCGTATTGAACTGACACTCCTCGTAGCCTTGTGCGGACATTGCAGTATCTGCTTTATGGTATTTGTCAATTTTTAGTATGAACATAGGCCATTATTTACTTGCTAATTTCTGTCAAATCGTCAAATAATTGTGACTCTTTAGTTGCGGCCAACGCTCATTGGATCGTTACTGGTGTTTCTTACAAATGCACACATAAAGAGAAAACAAAACAAAACTTGAGAGTTAGAGTCACGTGTGCTATCAAAGTAACAGGAGCGTACTATGTATACAATTTAAAAAAGGTAAAATTATCCTATAGGGCAGTAGGCCTAAATTCAAATTTTGTGCCTCGAGTATCGACTGTATCGCAAGGTACCTCTAAATGAAATGCTGGAATGATTCAAATTAATGCCACCTTATGATCACTGCATGATTAGCTTCTTCCAGATGTTTCTTGTTGGTCTGTTTAACTCCTCATTTTCTTTCTGCCACCCTTTTGTCACACTGAAATCGCATTTTCATTTTCTTTTTTTTTTTCTTTCATGTGTTGATCACTTTCGGTGAATATCAACTTCAACGGTTGGTCTACAAATAACGTTTAAGCAGTCTAGTACGTGTTGATACACAGCTACCATCGGAGTACGAGCTATCATGTGGCAGTGATTATGTGTTTTGTTTTTTTGAAAACTCATCGGAAGCTAAAACTGACATGCAAAAAAAAAAATCAAATAAGAATTCTAACAATGCATATCTCCTTGAACAAGGTCTTGGAGTCCTCATTTCTTGTCAGAACACTGGTGAAGCCATAGGATTATTCGTTGAGTGAAACCATACAGTTGCTTGTATTTCGACAAGAAATTCCACGCCATTTCGTGAGATAAACCACTTAAACAGATTCGCAGATTTGCCGTTGTAAATACCAGTCGATAATTTTAGCTGAGAGGATATTTACAAATGCCAACATTTTTTTTTTCGTCTATTTTGAGACGCGAATCGAATGTGTTGTCCATGGACAACAAATAGCATTTTATCGTGATCATTCACTATTGCGTTTTACCCCGCATGTAATACACCAGATGTCTATAAATAGAACAGATTTTATGAAGAAATAAACAGTATCATGAACATAGTACACTCTGCAAGCTTACGAATTCTTGTGTTGCTGTGCCATATGATTGAATGTTGATTGGGGGTTTTGTTTTTGCTGTCCGCACGAGCGTGTGTGTATTTTTGCATGTATTGTGCTTGTATCGCAGAACCGTTAAACACTTCTGGGAATTTCCAAGAAAAAGTAACGAAATCAGAAAACACTAAGGGAAATGTAACCACACAGTTGTCAGGTAGTTCTTATCTGTTTGAATGATAGTTTGATCAGAACAAAATATCTGCTTTTACAGACCTATAGGCATTAAAACAATTCCGGGAAGGCTGGTAAATAATACACTCGGCTCTCTACAATGATGCAAGTCACTAGGCTTTTCAAGAGAATAGTACTATGTGTACCCGCATGTGTGTTATAAAAAAATTGAAAAGGTTGGGTGCGTGTAGTTTGAAAACGAGATAAAGCGTGAGTAAACATACGGTGTACGGTATACATTCTGTGCTCGGGAGTGTGGTAGGCATTTCTGAAGCTTGATTGTTTGTTTGTCTTTTGTTTTTATGTGTCAGGATATGAATTGTGCTGGGTTGTGGTAGAATACGAAAGGACACAAATATAAAATGTCCTCAAACATAATGAAACAAAAATGCACATGATAACGCAGCGATAAAATGTGGTCTTAGCATGTGCCTACACGTAAGAGAGTATCAAATGCAATTTTTTCAGTATGTTCGTTTAATATCGGTCAGAATATACAATGTATATATATATATACATATATATATATATATATATATATATATCTGTTTATCTATTTATTTATCTATATTTGTCATTTACATTTATCACATAAAATTATGTTTAAATACATATATATATATATATATATATATATATATATATATATATATTTATTTATATATATATATATATACATATATTTGTACACTCGAGTAATCAACATATATAACTTTTTTTTTTCTCTGGTGGCCTGTTCGAGCCACAACAGTGGCCAGAAAAAGAGGTTTAGTGGTACGAAATAAACGGACACATGATTTTATTTTGAACTACTTGTCCGATAGGACCACCGTAAGAGATAACCATTTCGTGGCGGCTCGACATCAATTGTTAGTGACCCCATGGTGTCACCAGGTAACATGCTGTATGTCCCCACAACGGGTATCTGCTTGTGGGACTTGGTATACTTTGACAACTTATAATTAAACGGAAGATAACTCAACATTGATTTAATCAAATACTCACAAACACACACACACACACACACACACACACACACAAACACACACACACACACACACACACACGCACACGCAAACAAGACACACAGACGACGCACACATACACTGTGGTCAAGTAACTTCGTTTTATTTACATCGCTCCAAACAATCAAAACTACATCAGTAATAGGGTCCAAATGAAATCGACCCTTGTTGGCGGGAGATATATTTCGACTGGGCAGCTTTGATTCAATCTTTAGTCACACTCGTTTGAACTCGACGGTCAATTTCCATATGGCTTTTCACTCGGTTTCCAAGGAACCATGTAATGCAAATGCATGTTGACTTTGATATCCTAAACTTTACTTATGTGGAGAAAGGAATATCTAAGTGCGCTCCTTTCATGATACAGTAATTTTCTACTTTTTTACTCCATATTATTTGGATACACCCACACAAAAACCTTCAAAACCAAGATTGTTCTTGTGACGTCATCAAATCGTTGCTAAAGTCCTAACATGTGAACAGGTCGGAGACGATATTGGAAGGCATCTTTCCAAAGGGCGAGGATATCTTGCATGTTCAATGTCTTTTGCTTGTCATACAACATGGAAACATGCAAGCTATGCCTAATCTAGGGGATGGTGCATTGCAATTGAAAATGTCCTTTGTTAATCATATTAGTACTTTGTCAATGACTGACAGATGATGTCACTAGAAGAATCCTGGTTTGAAAGGTTTTCTTTTGGAGGGAGTGTCTAAGAAATCTGAAAAAAAGTGAACAATTTGTTACAAGATATTTGGAACGTATAATCTAGCTACTTGTTTCGCCATAAAGGTGATGTTTTGGGTATCATGAATCAACAAAAAAGTCAACATGCATCCTTTAAATTCTTTCTTCAATCAAATTCACACTAAATTTTTGAGCTAGATTTACCCCATTATAGATTGGGCCCCTTGGGTCTGTATGCTGCATTACACGCCATAAATACACACAAGTTTTTCGTGTGTGTATGTTTTGTTAATTTTTTGGCCACGATGCGTAATTTTCGTAAAACAATGCAACTACATTGCCAGATATAGGGAAAGCCTTTACAATAATGTATACATTTCACGATCAACTTCTACAAAAAAAAAAAATGAAAATGCAAACATTATCATTGTCTGCATAATGTATGTTCATCTGGTTACGCATGTGATTTCATGAGTTTACTGGGCTCCCAATATTTGCGTCTTCCAGTCTTTACGTCAACGCAAGACGAGCTTACGTAATAACAGACGCACTTTCTCAGGGTAATAGCATACCAGGTGTCATGCACTCGTAAATAATAAAGCGGTATAAGCGTACCAACCAACCCATTATAAGCAATCATAAAGATGGAGAGATAGCTTTCGCGCTCATAAATACCTCTTGAACCCAATTCGTCCGAGTAATCTGCCCACTGAAACAGCTCTTGAAAGCGTGGAAAATTTTAAAGATCGAGATATAGGCCTAAATGTAAAAGTAATTGCCCTTCTCTTGAAATCCTTCAAATAGCAATCAAAGGTCTAGACAGAAGAAGACACACTCTACTTGAATTATTTGTCAAGGTTCAAATTGGCAGGTTGCCCAGACATAAAGCAGTCTGCTTTGCGACGCAAGATTATTGTAAGAGTCTACGAAACGAGCTGTCATTTCTACCTTCTTTCAGTCAAATAGCAATACACTTTTCAAACTTGTTTTGTCTTGGAGACCATATTTCCCCTTTGCAAATGTCACGAAATTTTGCACGATTGAAAAATAATGTCTCCTGACACCGCGTATGAAATCTTACTTTAACACTCCTAAGAGTTTTTTTTTTTCAAAAAGAAGTGAAAAACTAACCCGATGTCACTCGAAGATAACGCTCCCCTTTTGTTCCAAGAATAAGGGTTGGATTTTTCTTTCTCTTCCGGCAATCCGGGGGTCCGAATAAATTCACCAAATATCTATATCATAGTTTCCCCTTCCATCATTAAGAAGTTTCCAGTTTTGTAATTCTGAGGAACAACAGCTTATAAATGAAATCTAATCGTGAGGGTTGCGAAAGGGACATAAGAACTTAAAACACCTTTCGAGTAACATTTTGAAGACTCTTTGTTCATTCATAGGAGCGAATGTCCTAACCATCGTCGTTTTTCTTGTCAGTAGTCTAGTGTTCTGTTTCCGTTTTGTTTGTCATTTAAGTTTATATTGGCGTATGCGGCCTTTGGCATATCCCATACGTGTTGTTAGTTTGAGTTTTGTGGTGTGGATTTATTAACGTCGCTACAGCTATAGCAGCGAGGTCACTATATGCTTGAAGGCAGCCCAAACAAGGGACCTCATCTTTGAGAAACATCAGACTTTTTAGAGTGTCATATCATGTGTGACGTAATACCAACGACTATTTGTCCCTGCTTGCTAAGTATAATTCGACATATCTGATGACGTATTTGAGTGATGCATGCGTGATCATGACAAAAAAAAAAATCATGCAATATTTGTTCGAGTGTTACATACTATAACTATATAAGACGGCAGTTTCACACAAGTTCATCCTTCCTCTATTTAAGGGGAATGGATGGCGGCATTGAGGTCATAGTACCGCGCGGCACTTTTTTTTTGTTTCCATCTGAGAAGATGGCTGGATAACCCATAGTCAGCTACGTTTAGCTAGTCTTCCATGGGGTCCAGTTGGATGTGAGGTGGGACCACTTTCACTGCTCTTTGAATGAATGAATGAATGAAGTGGGATCTTTTGCGCGCATGAGTTGTGACTCTCTCACATACAGGACCTCCATTTTATGTCCTATCCGAGGGACAGAGTGTTTTGCATCTTGCTAGGGGGGACGGTATAATGATTGCACGCAACATTGCTCAGTCTAGCAGACTGGGGTTCGAACCCTGGTCCTTAGGATCGTGAGGCAGACGCGTTACCGACTGAACCAACTCACCGCCCTTTTGTTGTTGGTGTTGTTCTTCTTCTTCTTCGTCTTCTTCGTCTTCTTCTTCCTCATGATTTTTCTATGCTGGTCTCGTCTCGTCTCTCTCTCTCTCTCTCTCTCTCTCTCCCTCTCTCTCTCTCTCTCTCCCATGAACGCTTCCAAAATTTCCTCTAAAGTCTTGTTCTTCGTCTCGGGAAGCTCGAACCAGAAGTAGAAGACACAGACGGCCATGAAAGAAGCAAACACGAGGAAGCAATACACGGCCCCAGTGATCTCAGTGGATCTGTGTGTGGGAAGATGAACAGCATGCACTCAGGCGTACAAGTGGTCATACATGCCCCAGTCACACAGTGCTTTACGATGGATTACGTCCGCCGCGGATAGATACGAATGAGTGGACGCAGGGGGATGCAGCGTGGACGCAGGCATCCGCAGGGACGTATGTAGACGTAACTGTCCGTAACTCACCCGTAAAGAAACGCAAAATGACGTCGCCGAACCTGCGAAATTTTGAAATGTTCAAATTTTCGCAGAGGGACGCCACGGACGCAAACTTACGCAAGTAACCGCAACCAAACGTAACTATCCGTAACTGAACGTAACTACCCGTGGCTTGGACGCAGACCATACGCAAAAAAAAATTACCTTCCGTCCGTTTGCGTTCGCTTACGTCCACCGTAAGTATCCGAAATTAACCGCAAGTTAACGTATCACAACAGTTTCGTCCGCTTACGGATATTTACGGACAGCTACGGATGTTGCGGACAATATTACGTCCTTCGACGTTTTCCGTTTTCCACTCGCATGGGAACACAGAGACTCGTGGGAAGGCACACACTCCTGTTGCCAAGCTGCAGCGCCTTTACCTGAAGGAATGCTACAACACAGTCGGAGCGGTGGAGAGGCAGAACTGCATCGTCAAATTATGACATTTCTCCCACATACTGGTCATTTTAAGTGGCACCCATATACCATGTATACTTATGACATCGGTTGACTCTTGGTGCTGAACTTTTTCTCTTGTACTCTTCGAATGTATATTTTTCGAAAAAGCAATATTTTGGGTAGGGGATGGGGTGATAGCATTTTATTCACTTTTCTGGCCGGGGAAGGTGTGGGACAGGGGCAACTATATAAAATGAGAACGAATTTAGTATTTCTCTATAGTCTTAGCCATGCACTTTACGCTCCATCGAATGTGTATTACATTTTTTTTTTGTGAAAATAATAATAATAATATTAATAATAAAGGGCATTTATATTGCGCAGCTACTATAATAACATACTCTACTGCGCATTACAAAATGACATGCATACAAGAAATTCAAACAGAAAATACATTACTTCAAGAGATGACTTGATATTGTATTTGGGTGTGGGAGGGGTGTTTGAAAGTTTTGGTGTTTTTGGTTTTTTTTCGCCACACATGAAATTTTAGTTGAGAGCATATATTCTGAAAGAGCAGACTCTAAGCTTTATAATGATGTATATATTACTCAAATCAAATGGACTCTCCTAACTTATCTAAATAGTGGAAAGAATGCACACACTCAGAAAAAGTGCAAACTGAGAAAAGAGGCTCTGAAGTACAGTGTCTATTCAAGCGCTTAATCTTTATCAAGCCGTGCTGGTTATGCGATGAATTGATGGACAAAAAACAGGATGGAAACCACCGGAGTAACAACAATGAGGGGATTATCAGATTAAACTGAAATTGATAATAATAATAATAATAATAATAATAATAATAATAATAATAATAATAATAATAATAATAATAATAATAATTATTATTATTATTATTATTATTATTATTATTATTATTATTATGATAATAATGATAATAATAATGATGATAATAATAATAATAATAATGATGATAACAATAATAATGATAAAGCCTTATTTACTCAGGGTAAATTTACCCAGGGTAGCCAAGTCAAGATCGGCTCGGTTGACCCATTTCACCTATTTTCAGTCCTCACACAAAATCAGTGTGTGCGACTTTTTGTTCGTTTTGTGATGCACGGTCACATATATTCTTTACATTTATTACGTTTATTTATATTTGAGTTGCACAGACAAAATTCAAACTTCAAGTTCAAAATTTCATATATCTTTTATTATTGTAAAGCAAATTAAAGGATTACGATTTTTTCACAACTTGTACGTAATTCAATTTGAGTTTACCCAGTGTACAATGTAAGACAGTCCAAAATGTGATAACCTTGCTTTCATAATACACTGACTTTGCAGGGATCGTAAGAGAAAACCAAATCGTCCATAATTATTAATAACAATCTGTAACTATCCGTAACTATCCGAAAATATCCGCTACTTTCCGCAAGTGTTCAGAACTATTATGTGCCAATTCGTAAGAATATCCGCAAGTGGACGCAAGTATTCGCATCTGGTCGTATCTGTCCGTATCGCCCGCATTTTTTGCCCGCATGTTTTGTACAAATTTCTTGTGACGGCAAAGGATCCGCGGGGGTCCGCGGAAAAAATGACTTTTTTGGACGTAACGCCGGACTCAGAGCATTATGTGACTGGGGCTTAACAGTCTGCAAAACAGAACACCTGTGCTAGATACGTCATAGTCATATTGATATGAGAGAATATAATAGACGGTAAACAGAATAAGTAGATGGAAAAAAACCGTGAATTCTTCTGTTCTCCTTCTTAACCAACTCTATTTCCCACGTGAAAATAGAATACTGGATGATACTAGTTATAGTGCAGGGCCTATACCACAACCAGCCGGTTGATACTGCATTGTTTATAAATTATGACAATGATTTCTTTTGCCGGAACCGTTAAGTTTCAGCTCATTTCGAAATTACATGGCAAGAGGATCAGTATAATATAAACCTACATCAATGTATACATTGTATCTGCACACGCACATGCACAAACGGATAGTATGTAAATGTATATGATTATACTGGTGTTGGATTTCAGATTTTTGGTAATTGTAAAATTCATGGCTTTCTCATGTCGACTTAGTTTATGTCGAGCTATGATGACCGTCGAGCTATGATGACCTTTTACCATAAGGATATTTATGTGCAATTTAAGAAGGACGCATATGTTTTGCTAAAGACACGATTTGACCACCAAAACTCGCCGCATTATCTCAAAGTCCCCGACAATCGCTCCTTATACATATTATATTTTTTTTAATTATTTTTTTTATTTTTATTTTTTGCGAAAGAAGTCACCGCTACAACAGCTTTTTGGCTTCTCCTGAATAATTTTACACATGTGAGATATGAGAAAGGAAAATGGAAATGGAAAATTCTATATACAGTGTATCTGGAAAAACCAGCTGGAGGTAATTTTGAAACATCAGACATTCATGACGAATTCGAAACTAACATATTGATTATCATCTCTCACTAATGTCGAATTCTGATTGTGCGCAATCCACGTTTCTTTTGACAACTGCTGTCGTAGGTGGCGCTGAAGCACAACTGTAGATTGCAACATAACTTCACACCTCATACAATTCAGTAACAATTTTAGATATTTGAGAAAACGGTAACTTAAAATCAAACAAGTGCTAAGACCTTACGTGACGCTGTATGGAACCATTTTGTTTTTGGCTTCCCGGGAAACGTTTGCGCTGTTTATGTGTGCTTGGCTACTGGGGTCTGCACTCACTAAAAATAATAGTAATAATAATAAAAAAACCCTACGATGAATATCAACACTTAAGATGTTTTTATTGTAATTCCAACTTTAAAAAGATATTTCTTACTAAATATTGTATTAAAGGGATGGTACAGTATTGGTGGAGGTGAGAATTGGGCTTTTAACTTTTTGCAAGATACCAAAAAAAAAAAAACACTTATGAAATAGTACAGAGCATACCATTTTAAGTGGAACTAAAAGTTTATTTGATTACTGAATGACTGAAACATCCAAACACAAGGTAAAACAAAGCGATCGTAATAAAAGGTGGGTCCCACACTTTATCAGAATCGCTCTTTTTTGGATATCTCAGCCATTTAAAAAACAATTTTTATCAAACAAACATTGAATTCATCATGGAATTACACGCTCTTTCATATTTCATAAGAGATTTCTCATTATCTAACCAAAAAATGTTAGAAACCTGAAATTAGGTCTCAACCAAAACATACGATCCCTTTAATTTTTCAACCCTCTAAACTGAAATTTTTTTTTATAGTTTAAATGCATAGATTACATCAAAATTTTCACATCATGATATTGATCATCGAGCTTCAACATATCCACAGAACCGGATCGTGTGTTTTCGCTAGAGTTTGCCTACTTGCCGCAAACGCTATTTCTGTAATTTTTTCATTCGTGTTATTTGTTGTGGCTCAGCCGTTTCAGTGTTTTAATGTCTTACACCGTATATTTCACACATTATCCCGTTAGGTAGTCGAGAAGACGGTTGGGGCGTTACATCATTATAATCCTTTATTGGACCTTTTTTTTTCAATACATTGTAATACAATGGTTTTATAGTGAACAAAATAGTTTCATATAATTCATTTATGTTGATGAGTGTTTCGTATTATCATTTTTTTAACTGTATCGAAAGAAAAAATATTAGAAATAAAATTTGATTAGAATTACAAGTGAATTTGAAAAAAAAAACGAAAAAAAAAAACCACTAAAACACAGGCTCTTGATACCTACACTTTACACCAGCCACCTCAGGGGGCGCTTCTCATTTCATCTTGCGTACAACATTGCGCAATATCTGTCATGACTTTCAAATTTGTTCAGTGTTGATGGCAAAATCATGATGGGTAAACTGCTCTTTGAAAAAAGAATTATTCAATCTCGAAAAATGAAATAGATCAAACGTTAAGCAAACATTGTATTTTTCAACCATTCAATCGTGATAGTATATTAATATATTCATATAATACTATTATTTTTATTGAGGTTGCAAACTGCACATTATGTCACATCTGCCGATATCCTGTTACACTGTATAAGGCCTATATTGGATTAACTACTAAAGCAAACACAGTGCGTAATACTCAGTGACAAAACAAAATGGCATCGAAAGAAGTCATAGCTGGTTTACAGAAACAATATGAAAAACAGGCAAGAAAAAGTGCGTAATTAAACAAATGGCTTTTCGAAAAGCCATATCGTTTTCTTCTTTTTCGGTGTATACAGCTTATTGCTCCCCATATTACGCCGCACAGTGTTTTGCGACGTTTATATACTATCCGCTGTCACCACAGCATGTACGCCATAACCTGGCCAAATAAGGATATCTGAGTTAATCATGCATATATACCCACTGAAAACAACAATTAGTTCTCAATATTATAGTTACGAACTTTCTGCTAACAAGCTTACAAGCTGGCTGCACCTTGTAAAAACCTCCTTCAGCTGTCATGATAATGTAATCATGCCTACTACAAATGCAGTCATCAATTACTGTTACACTTCATCTGATTTGCATTTAACACCTCGACTTTACCCCATGGAAATTGTGAACCACTCGCGGTGTATCAAAATGCAAAAAAAAAAAAAGAAAAGTTCGAGGGCGAATATGTACCCCCTCTTTTAAGATATTTTGTATGTAAACACTATATTATTCACTGTGTGAATAGTGTGCAAGAGTGATGTAAATAAAGTACCATTTTGAAAAGTCAAAAAAAGTCTTCTTCTTCATCATCTTCTTCTTCTTCTTCTTCTTCTTCTTCTTCTTCTTCATCTTCTTCTTCTTCTTCTTCTTCTTCTTCTTCTTCTTCTTCTTCTTCTTCTTCTTCTTCTTTGTCTTCTTCTTCCTCATGGTTTTTCTATGCTGGTCTCGCCTCTCTCTCTCCCTCTCTTTCCCACGAACGCTTCGGAAATTTCCTCGAAAGTCTTGTTCTTCGTCTCAGGATGCTCGAACCAGAAGTAGAAGACGCAGACGGCCATGAAAGAAGCAAACACGAGAAAATAATATACATTGTACGGCCCCAGCGATCTCAGTGGATCTGTATGTGGGAAGATGAACAGCTAGCACTCAACTGTACAAGTGGCCATTAACAGTCTGCAAAACAGAACACCTGTGCTAGATACGTCATAGTCATATTGATATGAGAGAATATAATAGACGGTAAACAGAATAAGTAGATGGAAAAAACCGTGAATTCTTCTGTTCTCCCTCTTAACCAACTCTATTTCCCGCGTGAAAATAAAAGACTGGATGATACTATCTATAATGCAGGGCCTATACCACAAGTTGTTGGTTGATACTGCATTGTTTGTAAATGATGACGATGCTTTCTTTTGACGGAACGTTCAGTCTCAGCTCATTTCGAAATTACATGGCAAGAGGATCAGTATAATACATCAATGTATGTCTGCACACACACACATGTACACACGGATATTATGTAATGTGTATAATTATACTGGCGTTGGATTTCAGATATTCGGTAATTGTAAAATTAATGGCTTTTTCATGTCGACTTAATAATTATGTCGAACTAAATATGATGACCTTTTACCACAAGGATGTTTATGTATAATTTAAGAACGACGCATATGTTTTGCTAAACACACAATATTGACTACCAAATCTCGCCGCATTATCTCAAAGTCCCCGACAATCGCTCCTTATACATAATTATCATAATAATTATGGAAAATTCTATATATCTGGAAAAACCAGCTGGAGGTAATTTTGCAACATCAGACATTCATGACGAATTCGAAACTAACATATTGATTATCATCTCTCACTAATGTCGAATTCTGATTGTGCGCAATCCACATTTCTTTTGACAACTGCTGTCGTAGGTGGCGCTGAAGCACAACTGTAGATTGCAACATAACTTCACACCTCATATAGTCCATGGGCCAAGAGCCGAAAAATGGGTTGTTGGTACCATCCGAGGTGGCAAAACCTTTTTGGTGTCATTTTGTTTGTCGGACATATTATGCTTATCAAGCTATGATAGCATTTCCAAATGAGTAGCTTAGTCATAATAAATGAATTTTTAACCAATTTGGTCTCGTTTTTATATCCCTATACTTCTGAATCGAAACTAACCGCTATACAAATACGAGCACTGCCTTCTGCATGTCCACAGGTGTTCTGTTGTAAACGCGGTGCGCTTAGTCTTTATTCAAGGCAGGGAAGGGAATATCCAAAGGGTTATGATGTCCACAGCTGTCATGCGGTGCGCTTAGTCTTTATCTAGAACAATGTACCGTTAATCATATCTAAAGTTCCTAATAAAAGGGATTATCTAGACTGTTTTTATACCACCCTCTCAACAAATACATCAGTTTTAAACAAAAATCACTCTGTACATTTACAACATTATCAATTATAATGTATTGTAGTGTACCGGTACATTGTTTTTGCATAATCTTTCATTGTTGGATGGAAATAAAGCGACATTGGCGTGGTATTAGCGTTTTCACCGTATAGCGTTTTCACCGGAAAATGATAAATAATTGAAAAATACGCTAGAATTCACTAGAAATTGCTTTTTTGTTGTTGTTGTTTTCAGATAAAGGGATATACACTGTATTATAAGCTTTGGATATTCCCTTCGCAGTCTTGAATATTAGACTAAGCGCTGTGGACATCATAACCCTTGGATATTCCCTTCCCTGCCTTGAATAAAGACTAAGCGCACCGCGTTTACAACAGAACACCTGTGAACATACAGAAGACAGTGCTCTTCTTTGTATAGCGGTTGGTCTCGACTCAGAAGTACAGGGATATAACAACGAGACCAAATTGGTTTAAAATTCATTTACTATGACTAAGCTACTCATTTGGAAATGCTATCATAGCTTAATAAGCATATCTATGCCCGACAAACAAAATGACACCAAAAAGGTATTGCCACCTCAGATGGTACCAATATCTGGCCTGGCCCATGGACTAATACAATTCAGTAACAATTTTAGATATTTGAGAAAACGGTAACTTAAAATCAAACAAGTGCTAAGACCTTACGTGACGCTATATGGAACCATTTTGTTTTTGGCTTCCCGGGAAACGTTTGCGCTGTTTGTGTGTGCTTGGCTACTGGGGTCTGCACTCACTAAAAATAATAGTAATAATAATAAAAAAACCCTACGATGAATATCAACACTTAAGATGTTTTTATTGTAATTCCAACTTTGAAAAAGATATTTCTTACTAAATATTGTATTAAAGGGATGGTACAGTATTGGTGGAGATGAGAATTGGGCTTTTAACTTTTTGCAAGATACCCAAAAAAAAAAAAACCAAACACTTATGAAATAGTACAGAGCATACCATTTTAAGTGGAACTAAAAGTTTATTTGATTACTGAATGACTGAAACATCCAAACACAAGGTAAAACAAAGCGATCGTAATAAAAGGTGGGTCCCACACTTTATCAGAATCGCTCTTTTTTGGATATCTCAGCCATTTAAAAAACAATTTTTATCAAACAAACATTGAATTCATCATGGAATTACACGCTCTTTCATATTTCATAAGAGATTTCTCATTATCTAACCAAAAAATGTTAGAAACCTGAAATTAGGTCTCAACCAAAACATACGATCCCTTTAATTTTTCAACCCTCTAAACTGAAATTTTTTTTTTATAGTTTAAATGCATAGATTACATCAAAATTTTCACATCATTAAATTGATCATCGAGCTTCAACATATCCACAGAACCGGATCGTGTGTTTTCGCTAGAGTTTGCCTACTTGCCGCAAACGCTATTTCTGTAATTTTTTCATTCGTGTTATTTGTTGTGGCTCAGCCGTTTCAGTGTTTTAATGTCTTACACCGTATATTTCACACATTATCCCGTTAGGTAGTCGAGAAGACGGTTGGGGCGTTACATCATTATAATCCTTTATTGGACCTCTTTTTTCAATACATTGTAATACAACGGTTTTAAAGCGAACAAAATAGTTTCATATAATTTATTTATGTTAATGAGTGTTTCGTATTATCATTTTTTTAACTGTATCGAAAGAAAAAATATTAGAAATAAAATTTGATTAGAATTACAAGTGAATTTGAAAAAATAAAAAAAAATAAAACACAGGCTCTTGATACCTACACTTTACACCAGCCACCTCAGGGGGCGCTTCTCATTTCATCTTGCGTACAACATTGCGCATTATTATCCATACAGAGGATTTTTAGAGCCCAAATACAAGTGTTATTTTGTCGACGAACCTCATAACCTCCGACCCACTTAGAAAGTTTGTTGAACTCGACCAATATTTTTTGCCGAGGCGACCAATATTTAAAATATTGGACGGCAAGAGGGGGATTCCCCGAAGTTTTTATAAACTGCACCGTGATTGGCCGAGATATATACGAGATGACCTGAAATATGAAGTAAAAACGTCTGTGATTGGTCAATCACGAATTAACTAAAATATCGTTTCTTCTAAAATTCTGTGTTTATACAAACAAATTTCATATATCAATTAGTTGAAATTGTTTTGCATACAATTTTTCAAAATATCACTTTCATACCAGGAAATTAAATTTAGGTTTGATGAAAACAAGTTGCATTTTCTTCTTCTTCTTTTTTTTTTGTGAAGGCGACGATCCTGATTCAGCACAGCGCTACAGCTAGATAGCTAGCTCGCGCGCAATATACAAATACATGTAGCCGGCCACCGCCGCTTGCATTTGAATGCATGTTACGCTATGTGTATAGTAAGTACAGTGTAGGCCATAGGACTACAGTACGAGTAATTCGATCTTTCACGATCTACGGTAGATGTGACGTGAATTGTGTCTCAGATCTCGGATACAAGAACATCTAATTCTGGTCTAAATTAGCTAGATCTCGGCCTAACAGTAACATAACGGCTACCATGGATACATAGATCACTGTTTTATCAACATCAGGGAATGAAGTACATGTAGATTGACTTGCACTGAAGAGTGTACTTGTATCATACCCCATGTCGGGATCAAGTATAGATACAGTAGCTAAGTAGGAGACCGTACAGCACTCGAAAACAGAAAGGGTAAGTGAAAATATTCTTTGCTAAAATCCTCTGTAGGATGATAATGATAATATTGGATGTCCTATTTTCGACTAATACAAGGAAATATTGGACTCGCTAATCAAAATATTGGACTCGTCTTCGACTCGTCCAATATTTGTGCATAGCTCGTCCAATATTTCCTTGTATTAATCTCAAGGCCATCCAATATTATATAAATATCTGTCACTGACTTTCAAATTTGTTCAGTGTTGATGGCAAAATCATGATGGGGGTAAACTGCTCTTTTAAAAAAAAAATATTCAATCTCGAAAAATGAAATAGATCAAACGTTAAGCAAACATTGTATTTTTCAACCATTCAATCGTGATAGTTTATTCATATATTCATATAATACTATTATTTTTATTGAGGTTGCAAACTGCACATCATGTCATACTAGTATCTGCCGATATCCTATTACACTGTATGCATCGGGTTAACTACTAACACAAACACAGCGTGTAATACTCAGTGACAAAACAAAATGGCATCGAAAGAAGTCATAGCTGGTTTACAGAAACAATATGAAAAACAGGCAAGAAAAAGTGCGTAATTAAACAAAACACAATAATTTACATCAACGCATTGCCTAGGCGTTGATTTTACTGCCCCACTTTATGACGAAAAAAATACACCTGAATATCTCTCGGAGTGCTTGGCACGTTCTAACTACAAGACTCACAATACTCTGATCAGATGCAACATAGTGGTTGAACCTTTTCCCGACGGTTTTTACCTTGTTTAACCAAGGAGGTGCTAGGGGACTTCGCGTAGTATCTTATTGGTTTAACCTTGTATATAGAGAATATATAGTTTAACCTCAATATATATATATATATATATATATATATATATATACAGTGTGGAAAGAAGAGCCAGGTGGACGTAGCTAGGTCAACGTGTCTGTTTATTGCCGCCGAGCTTTCGGTCCCAAACGGACCTTCATCAGGGCTGTAACGATACAAAAATGACTCACTCGTATGGCTACACTAATAAATTATGTATATGATTATTGGAATATGTTATATACAGCTGTAATTACGGATTGATTGATTACACAGTCATTATAGACTCACGCCAGTTAGATTTATATTAGTATATTATATATATGAATATATATTTATTAGTGTAGCCATACGAGTGAGTCATTTTTGTATCGTTACAGCCCTGATGAAGGTCCGTTTGGGACCGAAAGCTCGGCGGCAATAAACAGACACGTTGACCTAGCTACGTCCACCTGGCTCTTCTTTTCACACTGAATGCAAATAATGAAGGCCACACACTGGTACTGTAAATGGTCGATACCCCTTCTCACACTCTCTCTCTCTCTCTCTCTCTCTCTATATATATATATATATATATATATATATATATATATATACATATATATATATATATATATATATATATATGTATATATTTATATATATATCCATATCACTAAGAAAGAAGGTTGAACAATTTGAATAAATTGTCTGATTAGTAAGTCACAGGTGATTTCGGCAAGTTTCACGTCTTTCATCTGTTACATGCATTTACACATGAGATTCTCGTTTCGGTAAATTGACATTAATAGGTGATAACTTCAATGGTTTGGTGAAGAAAGTCTCTGAAGATTGAAAAAAAAAAACTAAAAACAGTTCAAAATTTATCAAAAGTTCGATTTAAAAAAAAAAGAATATAGAAAGCAGAAAGAATACAACTTGGGACCAGGGACCTATTAAACATTACCGTTTATAGCTTCACTTTGACATTATTCCTAACGTATTGTCGCACTATGAACTTGTGAAATAATATACACCATGTTTTGCCATACACTGTAGCTATCAGTCTTCGGTCTAGTGATAGATAAATTTTAGTATCTGCACACATAAAGCCGTAACCTTCGGAAGTGGTAGCTGTTTAAATGGATTTAATTTATCAAAATAAATTGAATCACACACACTAGATTGAACCCGTTGTTCTCCTGTCAACCCCTTTTGTGATAATTGCATTAAGACCCAACATTCTTATCCAAGATAACCCGAAGAGGGCAAATAGTATCTCACACAAAAAAATATTGATTCTTTTTTAATTCACTACGCACAATAAGTACCCTTATCTCGCACGTTCGCTCTTTTTATCTGGCAGTATGGTCTAGCATATTAGAGCACTTCGGTTGATTCTTAGAGCGTCCCACACCTCCACTCTAAATAGCAATAATTACTATAGAATACTGTCATAAAACATTAACTATCATCAAACTCATTAGCATATCTTCAAATAGGTTTCAAACCAGCAGTTTTTAAAAGTATATTAGATTTTCTTTTCTTCAAAAAGAAAGTATATATATATATATATATATATATATATAATTTATTCGTTTATTCATTTACTTTTGATTTATCATATAATATATAACATAGATAAATTAGTAAGTAAATCAAAAATTATATATATATATATATATATATATATATATATTATATAACTATTATTATTTTATTTACTTACTTTTACATATTTACTTTTCTTACACCTGCTGTTCCATCCAGCTACATTGTATCACCGCTATAATCTTTCTCTCTCTCTCAGCAAAACATTAATCATGCGTATGAAAAGAGGATAGACCTGTCCCGTTCATCGCAAGCACAATTCCCTGAGACACCATAATATATAGAACACTTTGATACAAAAAATTATAGCACAGAGAACAATATTGGAAGTGTCTTCATCTGAAAGATCTTGGCCGAGTTAGGGACCGAGATTTATGTTTGTGTTATATATTGTGGAAAAAACGAATAAATATGAACTTGAACTTGAACTTGAACTAGCACGAAAATCTACCCGTGAAGCACTGGAGGGAAGTACGTTGCTGTCATCGTTTGTCTCGCTCTTCAATAAAGTCCCATCTTCAAATGACGGCGTCTTCAAACGAGATATCGGTGGAGGAAGACGTAGAGGGCGCTTTGCTGTAAATCTTTTCCACGTGATTTTTCTCCTTCAGTCCCGCCTCTCTCCTGAACGCCTGGGAGATTTCCTCGAAAGTCTTGTTCTTCGTCTCAGGAAGCTCGAACCAGAAGTAGAAGACGCAGACGGCCATGAAAGAAGCAAACACGAGGAAGCAATACGGCCCCATCGATTTCTAGGTGAGAACGAACAACACAAATCAGGTTAAATGAAAGCAAGATATTATTCAGAGGATTGAAGGTTCAGGTGTGAGTTTCTTCAATTTGTCTCCCTCTACAAATGAAATTTGTCAAGACCACAACTGCTGATCTGTAAATGAACAAACATGTCGGAATTTCATTTGAAGAGGGAGACAAACTGAAGAAACTCACACTAATCAGGTTGTCACGCTTCTTTTATAATTAAACTCATCAATTACAAACACGAGTAGATAATCGTGATCCCGCTGAAAGTAGGCCTATGCAGTCACACTTTTACGTATTGTGATTATATTGAGCGGACACAACTACGGATATTAAAGTACATTGTGTTGTATCAACCACACACATGATGACATGAATCAGAGGGTCAATACCCGTTTGTTTCTCGTACGGGGTTACTGTTAAAGGTTGAAGTTTATTGAATAAACAGAGTAAGGGATATCAACGTTACTTTCATTATGATATTATACATTCATACATTATTAGATAGTTTTTGATAGCCTCCCGTGGGGTAATATATGTCATCTGATTTGCATGTAACTAAACATATTAATTTGTATTTCCTTTACGATTTACTTGAAACCTTGTTCCATTGCATGAATGACATTGGACGACTTGCTAGTTATTTTTTATAACACCTCGAGCACAATCATTACAGTCTAGGGTCTGAGAAATAACACAAAATTCTAACCACTGAGATGGTGCAGAACCTGGAGCAGTAGTGAACGTGGTTGATGACGTCATCATTTGCGCGATCCAAGTATACTGCTTGACGGTATTTGTAAATCTTTGAGCGAATGTCACGTGGTAATTAGTCGACCAATCGAGTAGCAGAAATCCTTGTTAGGTGTTGTCCAATTTAATAACTCATATTACGATCACATATTCTGCGCGCGTGACATTAGGAAAAGAAAGAAAATGACTCACTTGTAGATAGGGAAAGAGTATGCCGATGACAAAGTTGGATATCCAGAAAATCTGGCCCCCAAGAGCCATGGCGGCACTACGAGGACCCTGGTCCCAAATCTCCGCACACAGAATAAACACCGTTGGACCTGTACGGGGAAAGAAATCCGAGTAAGTCGGTGATAGCACTGCTGACGAACTTCCACAAAAATGATTAAAGGACAGTTTCACAAAGATATTATTTTTGGATTAAATGAATGCAGCAATATAAGTAGACCATCAGTGAAAGTTTGAGGAAAATCGGACAATCCATTCAAAAGTTCCGTTCAAATCAAGTTATTTAAGTTCCTTGAAGCAAAATCTGAAAGCCAATTAATTTCTTAAAATCCTCCGTTTACATCATTCATTGTTTTACCCTGATCATGTCAATGTCTTTGTGTATTCACAATGAAGACTCGCTCGGGTGACTAAATTTGTTTGAAGAAAATGTTTCTAAGCTTTGTATAACCTTAGGTATGATTATGAACACTGTATAATGTTTTGTCCATTTACATAACTTTATTACATTCTTGACATCTTGTGTTCCTGTATGTTTCGTCATTGCTAGTCATTAATACATTATCGTAGCCTGCATTCTGCACAAACTTTTGTTTTTTAGTAGGTTCCTCATATCACACGTTATTCTTAATTGCTCGAATTGACTGTCTTATGTTGAACTTCTCTCTTGAAATCAAATGGAATGTAAAATTTTATGAACTTTTGAATATGGAACAATGAATTAAAAAAAAAACATGAATATTCAAAGCTTCAGCTCCGCCATCGCTGGATGGGAAGACTACAACAGAGTTGACATCACTGCAGGACAATGATATGAGGAAAATATAAACAAATTCAACATACTTTCACATACTCTCTAAAAAAAATCGAGTGAAAATTTTCACTCTAAAAAGAGTGGATACAAAAAAGAGTGAATATCGAGTGAAATTGGAGTGAATTTTGAGTGAAAATGCTCATTTTCACTCATTTTGGAGTGACGTCAGGGATCACTCCAAAATCTTCGAGTGATCCCTGACGTCACTCCAAAATGAGTGAAAATGAGCATTTTCACTCAAAATTCACTCCAATTTCACTCGAAATTCACTCTTTTTTGTATCCACTCTTTTTAGAGTGAAAATTTTCACTCGATTTTTTTAGAGAGTATCCAAAAAATGTCATTGTTTTAAAAAATGGATAGTACGCACTCCCTGGACTTGTTACTGACACAGATTAAGAGTACCTGATATCATTCATATTGCGTTCTGATAGAGGTAAATCACATGTTCTTTTGTGTTGCTAAATGTCTTTTTTCCCCAATGTTTTTATGCAAGTGAAATCATCTCTTCAATAAACGTTCCATTGAGAAGCTGTGTGTTCCTTACCTGGCCCAAGACTGACCATGAACGTGTGTACCGCCACCAGCACAGCGCTGAGCCAGGGCAACCATGGTGACTGATCCTGCACACGGGGTAGTTACGGGAAAAAAGTTTTGAGTCAATATTTGGTTGAACTATAGGCCTATGATTCATTATAGACACTCACAGGAAACATCTTCACACAATGCAGTGACGTAATGTATCAGGTTATGTCACTATAGAGTGTGAATGAAGCGTTTAGGACGTAATCCTTTTCATTAAAATAATACTACTTGGCGACATGCAAATGTGTGAACTAAATTCAGACTATTGACCCAAAGATAACGGAAAATGCCACGCTGTCAGCCAAGTCAGAAAATGTCCCTTCTCTTGAATAGCAGAACACTCATAATAAAGACCTCATACATTTATAGTGATGTGATATATCAGGTAGTGTCATTACTGTGTGAATGAAGCGTTTCGGACTTAAGATCCTATTATTGTAAATGGGAAACATGCATAATATTTGAACTACATTTAGCTATGGCCAACAAAAGCATGGGAAGTAGGCCTGTTTTACACTCTTCAACGCTGATAAAAATGATCAGAATCGTCCTCATCGAACGTGATCCACACAGATCACATTGATTATAGTTCGACACCTAGACAGAAAACTCGGATATAATGTAAAATTATGTTATAATGTAAAATTATGTTATAATTATGTTAGTTTGCTTGCTTGGGTTAGTTGGTTGGTTTTTTCTTCGGCTTAATCCACTGATTAACTTTTTATAGAAGTATTTTCATTGGGCATGTTGGAGGGGGCGGTCATCTCTTGAAGCAAGTTTGCTTTTTTTATGACAGCTTTTGCGGAAAGTTTTAGTTTTTATCTTATTACAAGAGAAGGGAGAGTTATTTTAGACAATGTCACATTAAATAAATAAGAGATTTCTGCTTTCATATGATTTCCTTACAACCCTTAAAATATCTATGAATAATCACTAATATTTTCATGTTATCGTATGTCCGTAAACTCAACATTTAATGTTTCGTTTAGTCATTATGCATTTAGTTGTGGTTTAGTTATTTTAGTTATTTTAGTTATTTTGGTTTTTTATGTCCATGGTCTCTTCGTTTGGTCTTTGTACCGTGAAAATGTGGTAAAAATAGGAATGCACAGAATTGAACTGAAATGAACTTACCACAAATCTGACAGAAAATTGGGGAAACAAAGCCAACAAAATTTGTTCACACACACCACGAACTGCGCGAGGGATAAACACGTGATAATCTGGTTTCTTGTATTCTATCATAGATGGGAGAGGGGCTGACTGCAAGAACATCAAACACATCTCTAACCCACTATCTTTACTATGATACGTTGGTTCTTGTACGAAATTGATGGACAGATTTCTTTTAATCTATGCTAAGTCCCTTTCTCTAAACCAGCTACAAGCGTTCTTCAAACTGCGTCACACCGACAAGATCATTTTCTGTCATGATCAACATTTGTTACAGATGTGTTACATGAGCTAGCTATGTACAGTGACTTTTGCCATTACATGAAAAAAGAAACACCTTAGGTGATTTGACTCTAAACGGGGAAAATATTTTGATGGAAAACAGGAACTATTGCACATGACGACATTTACAGATAGCTGATGGCCTTTCAGCATAAAATAAACAGTTACCCTGCATGGCCCTGGAAGTGACCTATGGTAGATATGTGTTGTAGAAACCTAGGATAGTGTATATGAATTGATTTTGTTCTACCTGACTCCTACAAAAGCATTGAATGTTTATTTATGCGAGCAACCAAATGACCCGTAGCGGCGGATTTGAGTCCCCTCCGCAGAATTAACGATTGCAAGCGACACTAACGGTGGCGAGGTGGCCCGGGGTCACCAAAAACGCATGTCGGGCCACCCAAATTTCAGAAATGAAGAATTTTGTGGCCTGATCGGGCCACCAAAAAAGGTCGAATGTTTGCCTTTGGGCCACCAAAAATAAAAGTTAGTGTGGAGCCCTGCTGTAGGGACAAAACCGCTGCGGTCACTGAACTCTGTACCAGGCCAGGGACATCTTTATCATCCCTGTACTTATTCACTGAGCCACAATAAACGTGGATACTTACTGCACCTAACCGACGTAAACAAAAACAATCAGCTGCAGAAATAAGTAGTCAATGTCAAACCCGTGTCCTCTTTGAGAAGTAAAGTCTGAATTGATTACCTGAAATAAAATGCAGACGGTGAGGCTAGACAAGGTCACTACGCATGCGCACAAAGGCAAGATGGTAATTGGTCGTCTCCCAAACTTGTCCAGACAGCAACCCTGCAAAATATGCGAAGAAGTATACAGTGTACGTGGGATGTTCAGTGCACTTTTTTTTTCTTATACTGTGACCTCATAATTATTATATTGCAGAATCATATTATCCACAATAGATGAAAATCAGCCTGCAAGAGTAGCAAGCAAGTATAGTTTCCTTTCAAAACAAAAACATAGATGTAAAAGCATCGCTTTTGAGAGTTCTATTGCGCAGCGGAGTTATAATCAAACAAACCTTTGTGAAATGTGTCATTGTGAGATAAACACTGCTCGGGCTCTACGGCCTCCAGCAAGTGAACTAACTGATGACCTGCATGGCACCTACACGCATGTTTATGATTATGGTATATGCTGAAGAAATCGTCACGTCACCTTTTCAGGTCCATATGGATGGAACAATAGGGAGCCTTAGATTTTAGACGCGCGGACCCTTCAGAGGGAAAAAAAAACATGATCTGAGCGTGCGTAAAAGCGCGGGTCAAGTTGACGCACGCTTCTGCGCAGGCTCAGATCATGTTTTTTTCCCTCTGAACGTCCGCGCGTCTAAAATCTAAAAGCTCCCTTATTTTGCAGGAGGAAATTTGAAACCATGAAGATCGTCCATGTGTTTTATCATTAGGCAACAATTACATATCAGAACGTAGCCTTTCTCTCTTGCTTCACTTGGATATCAAAGAGAACGCAAAACAGCGCATTGTGAAATAATTTCAACATTTTTCCTTATCTTTGCATTCATCCTAGATATTTGTGAGTTAGGCCTTCAAATGGATTGCAGCAGCATTCAATACGTTCTACTTAAGATTCTAAATCATAAGGCAATGTGTATTCCTTTCATGTTGTCTATATACTTATATAAGGCGGAGATAATTTCTCCAATGAATTTGGACTTTAAACATGAAAATGATGGTGTCATCGTTTACGTAACACTGTGCACTCTTGTTTGTCCATGAATTATACAGTTTCACTCTATACATGCATCTGTAGTGAAATAGTCTTCAGCACTGCCATTGATGCGACGTTTACCTATAGAATATTTCAAACAGAGAAGCTCCTTGCAGAATTAGCACCATGTGACCATGAGGATTTTTTTTCCGAAGTTCCCACAAAACGCTATTTGCGTTGACGACTTTACCCTAGCAACTTGTTGTAATTGTCTTAGACCTGTCCAAACTTCGCTCGCTTATATTGTCTTAAACATAAAGGAAAGGGCCACGACCGCCATGGCTAAGGCAAAAGGGCAAATAACTCAACAACGCAGTCATATTAGGTTTATTTTCTCTACATAGGGAAGATAAGGAAAGCCATTGTCGCAACTAGATCGCGTTATCTATTAACTGCAGTGGTTGTTAATCCTAGATAACGCCATGCAGTTTATATTTGAGATGACTGACCATAGCAGGACACATCCCTCCCTTACGAGGAGTGGACCAAACGACATTATATAATCGCAGTCTGTTCCATTGGTTAAGTTTTGAATATAAGGTAATGTCTTGCTTGTATTTAAAAAGCAACCATCCATGACTCAATAATCGGCTGCTTTTGGAGGTCTCTGCCAAACCATTTTTGGTTGGGTATATACAGTCATGTTTTGCATTAGTGGGTATTCTCGCATGTACGACCCTTTATAGTATGTTTGTTAGTAAGGAGTTATTTAGATATTTAAAAAAAACCATAAAAAACACAGATAAGTGTTTAAATTGTTTGTACCAAAGAAATGATTTTGTGTTGAAGTAATAACTTTGCAATTTATCTATCCTCTGTAAAATTATGTGGCTTCGAGAAATCAGTAAATTCTATCATTTGAAAAAAAAAACCATCCATGACTGATTACAAATACCTGTAACAATCGGTTCCATGACACTGCCCCCTGTGGCATTTGCTCCCATGAAATATTTGCACTCTAGACCCCAATTTTAATCCTCATATCAAACTAAACCTAAAACCCCATTCCAAGCAATCGTCGCATGAGCAAATATCGTGTCACCGTATAAGAATCATAGAACTACTGAGCAAGGATAACAGAAATAATGGACAGAAAAAGCTAGGTAAGCTTTCGACTGACATTATTTGTGGATCCATTCAAAATGTTGATCCATCTATATACACACCGCGACAAAAGTGACGATAGCATTCACGATTGCGATCCACACAGTGACGATACCAATTTGTCCAGCCGTGAGTCCAGCCGTTTGAAAAATTTCAACGAGGTAGAACCAGATCTTTTGGAAAAAAAAGAAAACAAAGAAATAATAATAGAACACAATTATCTAGAGGTCAATGCCCGATGCATTGCACGGAGCAAAGTAGAACCATGTGAGAATGATTAGCGCCATTATTGCAATAATAGACAAAGATCATTTACCTGCCTTTCATTGCAGGGTTAAAAGAGTACAGGTGGAAATCTTATCGAAGGAGTCACTTTGAAAAAAAAAGAAGTATCTTGTGTATATACCATTGGCCTTGGTATTAAGGTCAAAGAGAATTGTCCTCCTCCTCCCAACAAAAATAATGACAATCGACAACAAAACGAACAAAAACAACAATCAATAACTGTTTGTGGTCAGAGGTATCGAAATTTGACAGGTCCTTTCAAAGTGCAACTCAAGAGGTCCAGCAAATAACTATACGTTTTACGTTGTGGTAAGACAATTTATAATCGATTATTTCTTTTGATAAAAGGGGGCCAGGTCTGAAAGTATATTGCCAGTAGTCAACGACCTCCATGCTAATCAGGTACTGATCGTTTTATCATGGTCTTACTAGAGTTAGTTTTTAAAACATGTTTGTTTGTTTTTTTTAATACATACCACATTAGCACCCGTCATTGAGCAGCACAAATTGCAAACGATGGTGATCAAAAGCGGTTTTCGCCACTCTCGATTACGGAGTCGAAGGATGTCGACGATGCCGACGGCATCCTTGCCGCCGCTGCCGAGATGGGTTTTCTCTATTCGGTCGATCTCCTCCGTCACGTTTTTCGACCCTCGAAGACTTTGGAGAGCTGGAGGATGAAAACAAAGAGGAAGAGATGATGACGACGATGATGATGACGACAATGATAATGATGTTCATTATGATAATGATGATGATGATCATGATGATAATGACAATAATGATGATGATGATGATCATGATGATAATGATGATAATGACAATAATGATGATGATGACGTTTATGATGACGACGATGATGACGACGACACCATTCAATAGTTAGAACTTTTGAATCTTTAACTTTCGAACTTATCGAACTTTCTGGGAACTTTTACTTCAACTTTTGACTGCGAGCTATCATTATATGGTCTGTTTTACTGATCATGCAGAGGAGCGACAAGATGTAGATTTTGCTTTTAAAACGGTTACACATACAAATATATTTCTGTTCTTTTTTCCCTCAGCCTTTCATGCCAAATGCATTTGTTGCACACAAGAGACAGTAGAGAAAACTACATTGATTAGCAAGGATACATTCTGCATGTCAACACTATCTTTATCAAATGCGCTGTTATCACGTTTACGTTACTAGCCGTTATCATGTTTACCGCACTATACACACAGTTTGTCTCGTTTTTAGTTAAGATTTTTGATGTTTCCGGAGATTTGCATCGATTACAATGGGATTTGTCATTTCCTGCATAAAGGTAGCATAGGAAAGTCATTTCGTTAACTCTTGTTTATTCAGCGTTACAATCTTGCCAAGTCACGGTGACATAATAGACCGGTCGATGACATCGCTGGCACTAGTAACCAATACAATTAATAAGAATAATAATGATAAAATGGTGTCAAGAATTGTCCATTATCTGTTGAACAGCAGCTTGATGAGTGGATATCACGTTTCTCCAGTCAATAAAAGATTTGACCAATACTATAAGAATTATAATGATAAAATGATGTCAAGAATTGTTCAGTATCTGTTAAACAGCAGCTTCATGAGTGGATATTACGTTTGTCCGGTCAATAAAAGATTTGACTGTTCGTTGGTGACTGCTTGAAAGAAAGTTGGCAAATACAGAAGTAGGCATCTGCTCGACAAAGTATTTGACGATAATCACCAGCATGTCTTCATTATACTCTTAGCCAACTGATTATAAGTTATCTTTATAAAGCTCGGCAAGCATCAAACATTACTCTACAGGATATAGAGTATGGGGATATTAAACAGCATATTGAATAGAGCTAATAGAGCTAAGATTTATGGGGATATTGAACAGATACTGAATAGAGGTAATAGAGCTAAGATTTATGGGGATATTGAACAGATACTGAATAGAGGTAATAGGGCTAGGATTCATGGGGATATACTGAACAGATATTGAATAGAGGTAATAGAGCTAAGATTCATGGGGATATATTGAACAGATACTGAATAGAGGTAAGATTCATGGGGATATATTGAAAAGATATTAAATAGAGGTAATAGAGGTAAGATTCATGGGGATATATTGAACAGATATTGAATAGAGTCGTTATACCTTTAGTGGCACTCCTCCGATCCCGCCGCTTGATCAGCAACCATCTCGGTGTCTCGGGGCAGAGTGAAAGGGTAGCGACTTGGAAGAGACTAATCACAGCGATTGGGATGCCCGTAAGGAGAGGCCAGCTATTCTCACCAGTAAAGACGTACAAACCGAGGGTCTTGATAAGAAAATAGGAGATAACACAATGAAAAGTTATGAGCATATAGTTCTCATTCTAATGGCGAAGAAGTATACGTTCTATGATTTCACATAGCTTACAATGAGTTTAGAAGGATAAAGTGTGACAAAGTTAAAATAAGCTAAAACTAAAATAAAGTAGGTACCTACCTTGTTTTGTGGAGACTTTCGACCCCATCATACTAATCATCAAATTTTTCTAAAGTGTGAGTTAGGAATAGAAATAACCAGTGTAAAAACATAATCAGTATAATCAATGTTAAGTATTATCAAAATATACGAAATGTGAGCAATGCTTACACACACAAAAAACAACTAAACCAAACTAAACCGTTTACACTTATGGTTTAGTGAGAGAAAAAAAGTAATCTCCTTGTATTTAGGCTTTATTGCGAAATCATATACATAAGTGATAACTCCAACATCTTTTTTTTTTTGAAATCACTGCTCCCAATGGTAAACAGTACTTTTAACCTCTTTTAACCTGACCCAGAGATTTAAAATATAGGATGAGGTCTCCATTTTGTTTTTCACTTCATGTGTACTCTTTGGTAGCTTTGTGCATATCTTTTTTTTCTTCTTGCAGGTATACCGTGCAAGTGCATCAGGATTATCTCTTTTCCCTCGAAGACGGGGTGAACTGCTAAGAGGCGTCTCATTCTATGCCTTTTTAATGAAGTTTATTTTCTGCACCGAGGGGAACAGAGCGCAGTTTGTCCGTGGATAAGAAAGCTCGTGGAATACAAGAATTTAGAGAGAAAACAAAAAACTGAATGCAGGATCACCCCCCATCATTTCTGATACAACGTACATTATGGTTAGTCTTTGCCAATTCGTTCAACCCATTTCGCCCTGTGTTTGCTTTTGTTAACAGTCTGTGTGTTGGGGTGGGGGGGGGGGGAGGGTCTTTTTTTTGGAAGCCGTTTCGCATAATAGGAAATCGGAAGTTATTATCTTGCTATTAAAACAAAATACCTCCAAGTAATATCACAGCACGAGGAATATTCTCACAAGGATTACACCCCCTATCGTACTCTTCATCAACAATTTAGTTTTTATTCTCCATGACCATAACAATCACTACAAAAACAATGACGCTGTCCTAATGAACTATAAGATAAGCTGTGTCACATGAACTTTCAGACACACTTGCACTTCGCTTAGTTTAGATATAATGCATGATATAGTCAGATAAAAACAGCAATGTAAACTTCCAGCGAAATGCCCGAGCCCACTACCCCTTTGTCCATTATGACAAATTTATGGACCTCATTCGATTCCGGGATGGTGAATTATTTCTGATAATTTTCCCACAGGACAAACGCGGTGAGCGTTGTATTGTATACGAGAGGATTTAATACTGCACGTAAAATTTGCGGTAGAATCATTAATTCAGCTCATTTGTTTTACGGAACGCCTAAAGTTCAGTAACCTTTCAGAGGAGTCGATGACCGATGATCGACGAATATAATTATTCAGGATACGATTTTCGTTGACTGAAAGATACTATTGTAATATTAGTCAACTGCACAGAGGGATATATGGAAAGTAAGAAATACAAGAGAGACAACCTGCACGCAGGTCCCAAAACATGGAAATTATAATCATTGCAATGTCTGTATTGCTCTTTAGAAATACTATGAGGATCCCCTTTTTGAAAATACAGTCTGGTGATTTATCACAGAGTGAGATTTAAGAAAAATAAAAACATTGCCTACATAGCAATCTTCTGATCATTTGAAAAGCAGCAAATCTTTAGTGTGTTCATGCAAGCAGCACTTATGCAGTATTCTTGACAGCACTGCTATCATCGATGGGTATAGAAATCAAATTAATGAGATTTGATAGTTTTACCAACCCTCAATGTGTTATCATTTAGATGTCATATTATGTAGGGCCTACTTTATATGTATAATAATAATGATAATGATATTCATTATTATCATTATTATTATCATTATTATTATTATCATTATTATTATTATCATTATTAGTATTATCATTATTATCATTATTATCATTATTACTACTACTACTACTACCGCTATACTACTATTACTATTATTGCCAGTGCTATCGTTATATAATACATATTACACTCATGTTCATATTTTCATATATTAATGTGCTAACACACCTGTGTGTTTAGACGAAGGTTCTCGACAACCAACAAAACGAGGACACCGTTCAATCCACAACAAGGTTTTCGGGTTCGCTGCTCTTACCTGGGCCACTGCAACACCTATGTTGCACAGAACGCCGTGCATCGATAGGATCATTCCTCGCAGAGGGGTCGGCGAAATCTCAGACAGGTAGAGTGGGATCACCACTGAAACAACTCCTGTATTAAGATGTGGTCAGTGGAGGGAAACAAAATGAAATATTAAATAAGTTAGTCAAATACCGGTTAGTGATTGGCTAAGGACAGTCACGTGATGGAGGCATATTGGTTATGTTCGCCCGTGGGCAGAACATTTTTGTAATGTTCTCCCATGGGAAAATATTTTCACGTAACAAATGACAAACAATACCCAACGATTGAACAATCATATTTTTCACGCAATCGACAGGATAAATTTGCCTATTCCATACAATGCGAAAAAGCAGATGACCGATTATTGCAATGCGTACGAAAGTTGATTTGACTAACCCATCAGATGATGACTTTTGTTGTCGGGAACATGTACCAAACGGCCACCCTCAGGGTTTGAACGCTACTTCGGGAGGCTATAATAGTCAGGTCGCTTAATGTCAAAATTTGGGCTTACCGTTACAGAGCGGATAAAAGCACCAAATTTGGAGAGGTGATCCCTTAGGACCTAGTCATTGATATTAGAGTAGGAGCCCTCTGGAATTTTTCGATTTTTAGGGTGAAAAAGCTGAATTTTGATATTTCTTTATAATGTGATATAATATACTGTATTGCGTAAGTAATAGGTCGCTTAGCGAAATTACCATTACACGGCAGATACAAACATCAACTTTTTTTCACACGGATTCCTTGAGGACTAGTAAACAATATTAGAGTAGGAGCCCTCCGGGATTTTGGTAGAAAAACACTAAAATGATCAAATTTCAAAATGGCCGACACTTAATTGGCAAAACCTTCACTTTTCATGTGATATGGGAGATACGATGACAATATATTTCATTTGTTTTTGTATTTTCGGTTTGCTTTAGAACCTTGGCTTTAACATTGCGTTAGGAGCATTATATTCTTGTATAATGTAAAGTCTCTGAACTGCTGGGGGAGGGGAAGGGCAAAATGGGCGGAACCCCCCCTTTATATAAACAAAATGGTTGTTCGCTTGTTCTTTTGCGTGTTTTTTTTTCTCGTTTTGCTCTATACGCTGGGGATAAAAACATAAAATTTGGCGCACGGATTCCTTGAGGACTAGGAAACAATATTAGACTAAACACACACACACACACACACACACACACACACACACACACAAGATCAAATTTCAAAATGGCCGACACTTATGGCAAACCCTTCACTTTTCATGTGACATTACTTATAGATAGGTGATACGATGACATATACATATCTTTATTTTTAGTTTGGCTTAAAACCTGAATTTGGACATTGCGGTAGGAGCATTGTTTATAGTCTTGCGTATTAAATGTAAAGTCTCTGAACGGCTGGGGGAAGGGTAGGGCAAAGGGGGCGGCCCTCAACTTAAAAAGGGGTGGTTCGCTTGTTCTGTTGCGTACTTTTTTATCGTCTTGCTTTATACACGGCGGATAAAAGCACCAAATTTGGCGCACGGATTCCTCATAGTAAGAGTCCTGAAATTTTTAAGGAATACACACACACACACACACACACACACGAAATCAAATTCCAAAATAAATCAATTCACAACAGATCTGAACTTATATGTTATCACATTCCCTTGGTCAGGTTGCTTAATGTCAACATTTGGGCTTACCGTTAGTTAGAGCGGATAAAAGCACCAAATTTGGAAAGGTGATCCCCTATAGGACCTACTCATTGATATTAGAATAGGAGCTCTCTGGAATTTTCGGATTTTTAGCGTGAAAATGCTGGATTTTAATATTTCATTATAATATGATATATATACTGTATTGCGTAAGTAGGGGAATGTGATAACATATAAGTTCAGATCTGTTGTGAATTGATTTATTTGTCATGGAACTGAAAACATAAAACCAAACATGAGACCATGATTAACATCAAAGTATCTGAAACATGGAGTTGGTAGAACTAATTACTGATCAAATATTATATACATATATTATATACTAATCAAATATAATGTATACAGTTTAAACAGACAGAAGATAGTTTCTAAATAAACAGTTTTCCTACTCAGTGGCGGATCTGGGTGCATGGAGGCGCACCGGGCAAACCCCTTCTATTTTTTGTTAAAACAAAGAAATAAAAAGAAAAGATGGAGGGGGAGGCATGCGCCCCTTTAATTTTGTAAAGGCGCCCTCCCCCTCACGGAATTCCTGGATCCACCCCTGCTACTCCCATGCTCTGAGACTCATTTTACACTGAAATAATTGTTCAGTGCAGTAAGATTTATTTGTGGATACAGTGCACTCCCGTTATGACGAACGCGGTAAGAATTTTCGTAACAACTAAGTAAAAATCAGGTCCCAAAACTCTCCTCTTTTGCCCTTATACCTCTATTTAAAAAAGATGACTCTTTTATCCGCCGTGTAATGGTAATTTCACTAGCGACCTGACTATTACTTACGCAATACAGTATATCATATTATAAAGAAATATCAAAATTCAGCTTTTTCACCCTAAAAATCGAAAAATTCCAGAGAGCTCCTACTCTAATATTGTTTAATAGTCCTAAGGAATCCGTGTGAAATAAAACTATGCTTTTATCGGCCGTGTAATGGTAATCTCACTAAGCGACCTATTACTTACGCAATACAGTATTTATATCATGTTATAAAGAAATATCAAAATTAAGCATTTTCACCCTAAAAATCAAAAAATTCCAGAGGGCTCCTTCTCTAATATTGTTTAATAGTCATAAAGGAATCCGTGCGAAAAAAAAAATATTCTTTTATCCGCCGTGTAATGGTAATTTCACTAGCCGACCTGACTATTACTTACGCAATACAGTATATATATCATATTATAAAGAAATATCAAAATTCAGCTTTTTCATCCTAAAAATCGAAAAATTCAAGAGGGCTCTTACTCTAATATTGTTTAATAGTCCTCAAGGAATCCGTGTGAAAAAAATGATGCTTTTATCTGCCGTGTATTGGTAATTTCACTAAGCGAGCCGACTATTACTTACGCAATACAGTATATATATCATATTATAAAGAAATATCAAAATTAAGCATTTTCACCCTAAAAATCAAAAAATTCCAAAGGGCTCTTACTCTAATATTGTTTAATAGTCCTAAAGGAATCCGTGTGAAAAAAAAAGTTATGCTTTTATCCGTCGTGTAGTGGTAATTTCATTGAGCGACCTGACAATTACTTACGCAATACAGTATATATATATCATATTATACAGAAATATCAAAATTTAGCATTTTCACCCTAAAAATCGAAAAATTCCAGAGGGCTCCTACTCTAATATTGTTTAATAGTCCTAAAGGAATCTGTATGCCAAATTTGATGCTTTTATCCGCCGTGTAACGGTAATTTCACTAAGCGACCTGACTATAAGCCCCGAGACGAATTATAACCTCCCTCAATAGAATGTCAAACCCTTCGGGTGGAACATTCGGTATGTTCCCTCCCCCGCCAGTCATCATCTATAGAATAGTAGTGCGCCCGTGCGTTTCAACGAACCAAGTAGTAGAAAGTTATTATATTCATCATGTTTTATAAACAATACATATATGTGTATACAACGCAAATTGTTAAGATACATTTTCAACGAACCATATCGTAATAGGTCTTTTCGAGACGTCCCTAATACACAATTTCCCCTAAACGATGCCGTTCTTCGTAACAGTAATGCCGTGTTCCCTGTTTAATTCAAGTTTTTCTATCGCTGCATACATCTTTCATGACACCTTGAAATGCATTGCTACCTCTTGCTTTTGGTTCTTTCCTCTTCCCTCATTCTTGGTTGAGTTTCAGTTTGAATCTATTTAGTTTCATCTGATATCATCCAACGAATATAAACACAAACTAAAAAACCATATCATTTAAAAGGGAAAAGAAAAACGTCAAAATATGTAATTAACATGAAAGATGCGAAAAGGGTTAGAATAGATGCTGAGTGAAAATGACTGACTTTTAAATGAGAGGTGTGAAATTGCATAAAAAAGTTTGCTTATCTAATGTCTTAATGGTAATAATAGATTCCATAATTTAAAACATAATTTTTATGCATTGAAGCCTTCCACTAAACTCCATAGGACCGCTCCTTTGAAATGTTTTAAACATCCCAGCTGAAAAGAACACAGTGTCCCACAATGTGTTCACAATGTGTTCACATGAACGACGCAAACGTTCGAATTTTGAACTGTGACGATGATTTCACACAGTGGTGTATTTTTTTTTTTTTTTTTGCAGAGAGTTTACATAGTAATGTTTGGTTTCACACTGTGAATTGATGATTCACACTGTCAATTTATGATTCACAGTGTATTCACATTATGAAAATGTTCGAATTTAACAGTGAGGACAAATTTCACCCTGTGTTCACCATGTGTGTTTACAGTGTTAAAACGCTCGAATTTAAAGGGACATTCCAGGCGATTTTCATAATTTCACATCATATAGTACATAAATCAACAGCTCCATCTATAGATTTGTGGAAGTTATTGTGGTTCTTGAGCAGAGAAACAATACTTTGAAAAACCTTAAACGAATTACACTGAACAAGGATGATGACATAGGAGGTTCACATATTCCAGAAATGTAGCAGTGTAATTCCATTACAATACCGCTTGCTTGCGAGTTCACCTGTGTATAATCTATGCATACCTTCTTCTTTTGTTCTGCCTCCAAGAGCCCCAAGTCATGCATTCTAATGGCGAACCTGCCATGTCATCATCCTTGTTCATTGCAATTTGTTATAAATTTCGAAAATATTCTTATTTTTCATCCCAATTATCATAAATACTGAAACTCTGTCCTCAGTATAACTAATTCATAGTGGTTCAAATGTAAAAATATGAAAATCATCCGGAGGTTTCCTTTAACATGCAGTGTGAAGAGATTTCACACTGTGTTCACGATGTGTTTCACGTTGTGTCTCACATTGTGTTTCACACTGCCGTGGGACCTGCACTGTGTTCTTTCCAGCAGGGATGGTTTCCTTTACTATATTTACGTGGTTTAGACAGAGCTAAAACTCTTTTGAGGTCCCTGTGAACTACACGTGGCACATGAGGATTCCGTTTGACTAGCAAAGGGTTAATGTAACTTACCGACACTGATGCCAGCTGCAAAGCGCCCAACCAGAACCATCTCGTAGGAGTAGGCAAAGTAACTCCCGCTTATCAACGCAGCCCCCGTCACGGAGAAAATATTATTACCGAGTATGGTCTTCTTCCTTTAAACAGACAAACAAATAAACAACAAACAAACAAAAACAAAACAAAATTAACATCAATGCATATCTGAATGTCATTTACGAAAAACATAATGATCCTTGAAGTCATGGAATTCAAATGCCTAATAATCGACTCGCATACCTTATCTTTGTCGATATTGTCCAAAGGACGCTAAAGTGGAATATTTTTTCTTTCTTTTTATTCTCAATTAACCACATCAACAGTTGAGTGTAAATGCAAATCACGTAAAATCCGTCTATCTTTTAGTAATCATTTCACTATCTTTGGTGTTATTTATAGATATTTATGTATTTTTCATTTGATTTATTTTATTCATTCATTCATTTTGTTTTTCTTTAAGCTACAGAACCCCTCCAGTCTTAACTGCGACAGGCACTATTAGCATGAATGAAGTCGTTCTCAATATCATATTGTCGTTGTTTAACATCATCCCATTTAGAATGATCATCCATCATCTTTACATCATAACATTACTAATTTATCGATTAATAACTTCTTGTATAGTAGTATATACTGTGAAGCACGGATTTGGACATCAGAATCCCTCTGTGACGTCACGATGTGTCCCAGTCGCTCGTGCGTTTGCAATAGAATTACTGACATTTGTAGTCCGTTGACAGGGCTGTTTTTGTTTGTTTGTTTGTTTGTCTGTCTGTTTGTTTGTTTGTTTGTTTGTTTGTTTTTACCTGCCAAATTGGTTGCTAGGGTACCCAGAGGCGATGGCGCCAACGGAGGCGCCTACACAGACGATAGCCACGACAAATGCCCACAGCCAGGTACTCGAGTGGTCCATGAGGTACACCTCGTGGCGGTGGTAATGCGACTCGTTGAAGAAACCCATCATATGCTGCAGATGATATAACGAGGTACGAGTCAAGGGTCAAGGGTCAAGGGTCAAAAAAGAGTCAAAAGTCACTAGAGTTTTAGACGTATATCAGCATTATGATCATTTATCATTATTATATACCTTTGTGTAAACACATGCAATATTTGCCCTCACGACTGAGGCAAAACCTATCCTCGGTGTACACATGGTGTATACACAGGTGCATTATACATAATAGTGAAATAATTATGCATTTAGTTAGTGATGTTCACGTGTTGGACATTGCACTTAAATGTATATCGTTTATAGTATTTGAATGAATCACATTTCAGTCTCTATTAAGTGGGGCACAGGTCTTACTACAGAGGTATCCCAGTTAAACTGCGGTGGCGATTATCGTGATGACGATGATGATGACTATGATGAGTATAATGTAGTAGAAATAGATAGTAGTAGTGGTAGAAGCAGTAAAATAGAGGTAGTAAAAGTAGAAGAAGCAGTAGCAACATATTATAATCACTATCATTAATCACAGTTTGTTTGGTTTTTTATTATCATCATTACCATTACTACACTCTTTTCTTTATTTAACGTCTTCCTGTTTTATGGATACATCACTGTTACAATGTAGCTGAAATGAATTCGAAGTAATGGAAAAAGAGAAAATGTTGAGAAATGATTTTTCCATTCAGCCTGATATACACGAAAGAAAACGAAACTAAGTGGTGATTACAGATGTATAGTCTCTATTTAAGACTGGTCATCTTTGTAGAAACCCCCCCCCCAAAAAAAAAAAAAGGAAAAAAAAACACCACCACCAACAACAACAACAAATGAGCTTTCTTCCTTTGAGACTATTGAAGTTTTAACTGGTGCTCAACAGATATCAAAATACACCATTCATTCTATCATCACTATAGCAACGCCCTTACGTCACTGGAATTTGTCCAAGAGTTCACATCCCAAGGCATCTCCGATGGACAGATTGTAAACTTTGTGCACTACTGTCCTGAGTACAAAGTCCATTGCATCTTCTTAACAAACTGGACCTTGTATGATCTTTGTATTCAAATTGGTTCTGAAGAATCAATAGTGCTGGTGATGGGGTGGGGAGGTAAGCCATTATAGTTTCGTCAACTAGACTCAGCATAATATCGTAGGAATCTCCACGTAGAGTTCTCTAAAAAACATTCACTTCCATGGAAAATGTAGGCAAGAATCCAAGGGGCAGAATAGGCATGGGATTTTATAATTTTATCTTATCATCGGCGGATGTGGAGGGGAGGCGGTGGCCGGAACGGACGATGACCAGACAATAATTGGACTAAAATAAGATTTACAACATTAAACTGTTGGCACGTCCATAATTAGTCCAGGCTCGGCTCCATAGAAAGTGCACCTAACCTTGTTTTTTGATATATACAATGTTTTTTGATGGTTTCTTGTCAATTCGAGGGTGCTGATTCCAAATCCGATTGATGCCACTCGCGTAACCTTGAGCATTTTCGGCAAAACGCAAAAATCCAAAATGGCCGCCAGATATGCTAATTTGGCCATGATAATCCTATTTATGTCAATTTTATGACAAATTATTCCATCAAAGTTTTTTAAATTTTTGTTCCTTGAGTAATTCTACTTGCACATGCAAGAAATTTTTCATTTGAAGAGGTACATTTAGTATTTTAAGCTTATTTTCAATTCAAAATGGCCGCCACTCCTATACTCATGCCCCGGAGTGTAGGCTACTATATGAATGGCAAAAAATATGCATAGAAATAGAAGACGAATTTTCAGTCACATACCTACGCTTTTATCAAGTTTTGCTTGTGCAATGCAAATCTGATGAGTGCCACTAGCAAAACAAGCAAACAAACAAGCAAAAAAAAAAACAGAAAGTTTATTGTTTTTAGGCTTATTATATTCTTCTTAATACAAAACTTCAAAATGGATGCCACTCATATACCCCTGCACAATATGAACGGCAGAGCGTGTGAAATAAAAAAAAATAATCTTTTTTTTTCTGTCACTCAGGTACACTGTTTTTCAATTTGTGTGCTGATTATAAATCAGAAGGTTGTTACTAATAAAGGCTGTTTTTTTTTTTTTTGATGCAAACATCCAAATTTGCTACCTCAATCTGAATTTTTCCCTAGGTATTTGGAAAAATCCACCAAAACTTAAATTGACGCCAACATCAAGATCGTTTATCAGGAATTATTAGATATGAACATTTGATACTTACTCTCTAAAAAAAAAAATCGAGTGAAAATATTCACTCTTAAAGGAGTGAATACAAAGAAGAGTGAATTTAGAGTGAAATTGGAGTGAATTTTGAGTGAAAATGTTCATTTACACTCATTTTGGAGTGACCTCAGGGATCACTCGAAGATTTTGGAGTGATCCCTGAGGTCACTCTAAAACGAGTGAAAATGAACATTTTCACTCAAAATGCACTCCAATTTCACTCTAAATCCACTCTTTTTTTATTCACTCCTTTAAGAGTGAATATTTTCACTCGATTTTTTTAGAGAGTACTTGCCTTGAGATGTTCAACATTAAATCATTCATTCTGATTTACTGAATTAAAAGGCTGAATCCTAGATGATGACACAAATGAAATTTCCAATTAACTGTCCTGTTCTACATTATCTAAAAGCGATATTATACAAACTTTTCAGTCCCCTCATCCGAGAAAGAACATGAGGCAGGGGAAATTGGAAAAAGGGACCACCTCACTTCCTGTTGTCAAATCTCTGAAATGAAAACAATGCCCCAAAGTTTTTAATGTTAACCCAGATGAATTATATATGGTAGATGAATTTTACCACCGTTTTTTCGGAGTGAATGTGTTTGAGTATAGGCCTATGATGTCGAGGGAGACTCTGAGATCTGTACAGTGCTGCCTCATTCTGAAAGCAGTGTTATAACAACTTCACACTGCTTGTCTTTAATCTTCAGCATTTGCAGATTCAGGATTGCTCTCGGTAACCAGACCAGCTGTGTTAGGACTCGGAATGATGGCCTCCTTACTTGTGGCTGTAAACTAACTCCACTAGAGGTCTTTTTAACATAGGCTATGTGGTGACATTACATTCACTTCACGTAGGAAGTTTGCAGATGATCTTGCCTTTACGTCTCATAGAAAGTCCTTGGATGACATGAGCCGAGTACTGACCCATCTCAAGACAATAGTGGAGTACATCATCTTCTGGAGACTTTGCCCCAACCTTTGTTAGATTATCATCAGACCCATGCCTTCCATCTTAGTAACCATCTTGCCAACGCTATGTTCAAGGTAGCTCTCTGTGGCAAGCCTTCCAAGCATAGGCTAAGGAAGTCCACCCTCCTTCACTGACACTCGATCACTCTCCCTCACACTGGAAGGAAAGGATGGCCAGTGTCACCAGTGCCGTCAACGCATATCCTGACCTTCCAAACATGATAGCATGGGGGGGGGGGGGGCATTTCATGAAGCGTTTTGTCTGACAAATTTGTCTGACAAATTTGCTCTCAGCCAATCAGATGCAAGGATTTAATAGCTTATAACAGTTTGTCAAAAAGAAAAGATCTGACAAAACACTTCATGAAATGCCCCCTTGAACAACCTGCCATGATCAATGCGCCTGAAATCCCACAAGCCTAGATTTCCCTACTGTAACTAGAAAACATTGACCCCAAAACAAGTTGGTGCAGATGCTGGTCTGATGTCATCTCTGATACCACCCAAGTTACCTACAACACTGTCTCTGGCCTTGCAACAAAGCCACAGGGCTTCAACGGGTGGTGATCAAGCAAGTCTTCATGTCTTCATCCTATTTCTATGGCAAGTAATCGCCCTCTAACCCCTGAGGAAGTGCTGAACATCACCAGATGTGGTTGCAATTAAAACAATTGCAGGACTAATATGCATCTTTAGCCTGAGAATTCTGCACATTTGGGGCTGATGTCGCCTGCTGCTAAACATACAATTAAAGGGTTCTTTAAAGACAATAAAAATGACAGTTTTAGTTTTAAGACAAGACTGAATGAGATCATGATGTCAAAGTGTATATTATCAACACCTAGGAACTGTGAGAGAACTGAAAGAGGTATCTCACATTGCTCCTTGGGTGATGTTTAATGAACAGTTTGTACGGTATTGCATTAGGACAGTTTCGTTTATGCCTTCAACAGTTTTTGTTGTTGTTTTAATTCAAGAAGAAAATCAGGTTTGCTCGATAATATCAAGGCGGCACTCCTAAATTAAGTCATATCAAAGTGATGGAGGTTATGATCCATTTCGAACTCGTCTCAGGACTGCTCCCTCCCCCCCCCCCCCAACTCCTTGCTGGAAAAAAAAATCTACAGTGTAAAGGGTTTTTAGTCGTGTCATTAATGTCCGATGTGTTTTTGTCCGCAACCATGTATCTCTGCACTTACTGTATAGGATTTTTTTTTTTGTACTTTGTTAATATGGTTTTAGGGGAATGCATATTACAAGCTTTGCTTTCTAGCTTCCTCTCCATTTTTAACATTATTTGATAAATACCATGTATCTAGGCTCCTTAATATATTGTGTTAGTATTACATTTTTATATTCAACCGGCATGTAGAATATGATGGTACATTGATTCCTTGCGAGACGTTTAGTGAACTTATATTGTTGAGACTTTTGTTGAGACAAAATGAAATATATAAGAAATTGTGTTCAACATCGTAAGGTTTATGAATATTAAATGCTCATATATGTAGGCCCCCTATATATTGTAAGTGACACCCAACATATTGCACAAGCAACACTTTATGATAGCGTAGGTACGGGACTGGAAATACAGTAAATTTGTTCTATATTTCCATGCATATGTTTTGCCATTCATATAGTACATAAGCATAGGAATGGCGGCCATTTTGAATAACAAAAATGAGCTTTAAATGCTAACTGAACCTATATGAAATGAAAATTCGCTTGCAAATGCAGATGGAGTAACTCTAGGAACAGAAATGTACAAAGTTTGGTGGAATAATTGGTCATATAATGCACATTATTGTGTTTATCACGGCCGAATTAGCATATCTGGCGGCCATTTTGGATTTTTGCATTTTGTCGAAAATGCTCAAGGTTACGCGAGTGGCATCAATCGGATTTGGAATCAGCACCCTCGAATTGACAAGAAACCATCAAAAAACATTGTATATATCAAAAAACAAGGTTGGGTGCCTTCTAGCCTGGACTATAATATGCGGCATTAAAATGAATCTCCATTCATTGGTCATCAGGTGACTATAAAGATAGAGTACCAATTAAAAGATAAGAGTATGAGAGACGTTGAAATCGTTTCATATAAAAAGGTTAAAGGGATGATATTGTGTGGTTGAGATGGAGCTTCAGAATTCCATTTTTTGTGAGATAATGAGAAACCTCCATATGAATGAACATGTAATTCTAAAGAAATTCAGATTTATATACAGAAAATTAGTTTTGAAATGGCTAAAGTATGCAAAAACAGAGGTCCTGTTCAATGCTTGACCACATTTTTATAAGGCTCACTTTGCTTTTGGATATCTCAGCCATTTCAAAACGGATTTTCATCAGATAAACTTTGAATTTCTATTACAATATGTTTGCTCTTAAATATTCCACAAGTAGCTTCTAATTTTCACGCAAAAACATAAAATCTGAATCACCATCTCAACCAGAACTATACCATCGCTTTGAAAAACTTTGCAATTTTGCATGTTTTGCCAGAATAGGGGACAAAAATGATTACAATCATGTGATTGTATGCAAATTAGATGAATTGATAACATTATCAACTCACAAGTCTCCAAGCTACCTGTATACACAAATCTTCAACATTTCTGATTGTAAAAATGACATCATCGTCATCGTCTCATATAATTTTCATTAAGGTTTCAACTAAAATCCAGGTTTTCATACAAAAAATGGGAAGACTTTCAAATTCCGTATTTTATTTTGTTTGAAAATGTTATATCCAATTTTCAGGACCTTCAACTGTTCTGTTCATTGATCTTACGAACAGAAGTACGGAATGTCTGCCTATCTATACAGTGTAGTAGATGGCCTGATTACCCACACAGAAACACAAATATCTTTTAAAAAGTATGGGAAATTCCTCACTAATTCTCGCTGAATTTGGGAGTCATTTTTTCATTTCAGTTGATCAATTCTCATGCGAGAACTATACTTTCTTTCTTTTTAAAAGGCACACATCACCGCTGTCCTGAAGAATAAAAAAAAAAAATAGACAAACTATAATGTCTAGCTGTATTTAGACGGGAAAGAGAGAACTATACCGTATTGTGTTGAATGTCAATAAATCATGAGAGGTGGTACATAAGGTTGTCGATGTCGTTCTCACGAATTATGCACATTTTGAAAAATGAACGTAGTGAAAAAAAAAAGATTTCTTACGCTATTTATAGTTCCAACAGGAGGGTATTTGAACGATACCTGGGCACACCACTACAATGCAGACATATCAATGAGTATAATTATTATTTATACAGAAAACGATTGTGCTCTATGATCGGGAGAAAACTAGTCGAAAGGTCACCGCTGCTATTTGAATTATCTCAAGACCTGTCAAAATTTATTTTTCAGAGTCAGAGAATACGACCTCTTGCATAGATTCGGTCATTTCCTGGGTCAAACTCCTTGGTTGGTTTTCATGGATAGAATGTGAGTCCATTACTACAGGGATAATCTATGCATTGAGCCGATTTTGACGATGTTAGGCATGAAAGGACTCAATGTTTCTTGATAATTGATAAAATGTATACAAAAATGCGGGCAAAAACTGATGCAAAGCTGAATAAAGACTGAAGACCGATCCAACCTGGCAGAACACCCAACATTAACTGCGGTGTCTTACGTTGCGCACACATACTAGTACGCTGAATAATGGACGACATACAGTATGTCCCCTCCAAAAAATACAATCAGATATTCGCATTGATAACATCCAATATGATTCAACTGTGTAAATGCTACTTCAGAGTCTTAAAATAAAACGTCTCAGCTCTATTTTGCAGAAAACCCCATTCAATTTGGTTAAGTGGTCAGAGAGAAATATGGATTGTTGTAAAGCTTGTCATGAGACTGATTTTCCAAGTTCAGCACTTCGATGCTCTTGTGTGTGAATACGATAGACAGAACTTGGAGGTAAGAGATTTCTGACATCCTCTACAAAACTCCTCATTTCTCTTTAACCACTGATAAACTAAGCAAATCGAATGGAGTTTTCTGTAAGATGTGAGCAGTGAGTTATAGTTTCATACCCTGAATTTGTATTTAGATTGATCCACAATTTTTAAAGATATCATTGCGGAGGGTCCCGTTGTAATTTTTTTTTTTTTGGACATACGGTACAGTACAATTCTGTACATTGCGACGGGCTCTTTTAAATACATTTGTACTGGTAATGCCATGCATGTGCAACATCCTATAGACAACATCTACATGAAAGAATTCGTCATGCCAGAGTAGAAGAATGACGCAAGTACTTGACTACTAAAGTTGTTTTTTTTTTTTTATTCTATGATCAGTACACTCGATCTGTTATGAAGATTCTATGTCGAGTGAAAAGAAAAAAAAAATATATTTTCCGTGTATTTCTGCATCGGAGCTGTCGTCAGTGCTCTTTCGATTTCAATAGAAAAAGAAGAAATTATGTTCAGAGATGCCTTTTAATGCCAATTCAGGCTAAGGTGACTATGTCAAGACAAGAAAAGGTGACTGTGTCAAGAAATTCCATTGTGCATCACGAGTTCCATGTAATTTTCATTCACTCAAACAGGAAACATTGTTCTCGATAATGTGAAAACCGCGTGAGTTGGAACAAAGGGGATTCACGAGAATAATAGGGTCAAAATAGTTTCCCTTCCCTTGAACCCATGACTGACGCCGCCTCTTAAAAAAATAAAATAAAAGAAACATTGAAGTATGTGCCAATCTGAATGGTGATCTATCACTTAGTCTACTCCCATTTCGTCTAGTTGCCAATTAGTCTCAACCCACATGATTTAACCCAATTCCATGTACAACCAGTTCATCTATTGACCTAGTCTAATTGCCACTTTGCTTCATTCCCAGTTGGTCTAAGTGGGCTGTGCTCCTTTCGTCTAATACCCCCCCCCCCCCCTTAGACAAAACGATAATTAACCAAACTAGGCATTAGACCAAGTGAGGATTAGACCAAACGGGCTTTAGACGAAATAGTAGACAATGACCCAGTTTACAGTGAGCCGAGCCCGGCCTTCATTTCACTGTAAACGCGCAAAGTCCAAATGCGGTACCAAAATCGGCCGCGCATTTGGCCAAGCTCTGGAGGTAGTCTCGCCCGCTTCGGCCGCGGCCGCGGCCGAGCCCGGCCTGTTCTCACTGTAAACGCAAACTGGGCCAAATGCGGTACCAAATTGCGACCGGCGCGCTCCCAATAGTAGGGAGCTTTAGATTTTAGACGCGCGGACGTTCAAAGGGGAAAAAACATGGTCTGAGCGTGCGCAGTAGCGCACGTCAAGCTACTGCGCACGCTCAGACCATGTTTTTTTTTTTTTCCCTTTGAACGTCCGCGCGTCTAAAATCTAAAGCTCCCTAATACAGTAGTCGTTTGTTTACGAGCAGAGCGCCATTACGACAAATATTGAAAGGTTTGATTAAAAGCCCGGGCCAACCCCAGCAATTGCGGGACTCGGCCCGGCCCTGCACTATAAACGGGGTCTTTAGCCGTAGTAGTGTTAGACAAACTGGGAAGTAAACCTTCTGATATTAGACCAAGTGGCAATAAACCAACTGAATCTGCTACACAGACAGGAAGGCAATAGATGATTCACGTCTCCTTTTTTTTTTTTTTTTTTTTTTTTTGACCAGCCACTCTCGGTGGATGGCACATTTTATGATAGAAGGCCACCTAATTACTTTTCGCCATGCATCAGTGCTTTAAAATGATGAGCTGTGCAAAATGGTGAAGAAACGAGATGAGCGAATAGCTATTGCGTAAAGATTAAATGAACTTAAAATGGAAAGTAATTTGATTGGACAATACCCAGACGCTAATCTGACATATCAATTTATAAAGATCTACGCTAAAATATTGTACTGTCACAGTTTATTAATTTGTCAAAATTAATCGAAAAGTGAAAGGATAGCTTTCCAGGAGGTTACAGCTTCAAAAACTTTCACAATATACAGCTCTGTTTCATACATTTGCACATATTTCTGGACGGAAATGACTTTTGTTTTATGTGTTTTGTCATTAAATTTTATCATTATAGGTGACCTTTCCTTTCCTTTTATTTCATAAATAAACAAGCAATATATCTCCGAAATTATGTTAGAGTTCAAAATGTATCTTCCCATAAAATTGCTCAAAAAGATGGCGGCATCACACCCTGATCAATGAATGCATATGCACCTGTTATGTGTGTGTGTGTGTGTGTGTGTGTGTGTGTGTGTGTGTGTGTGTGTGTGTGAACCCATAGGAAACTGGCAGCTGTTTGAATAATCATAGCCATACAGTTGGGATTCCAACTTTGGATGACATGACACCTGGTACATCGAGTGCACTGGTTACCATGGCAACACATGTCAGGCAAGAAGACCTACCGCCGATGGGACCGACAGCACTCCCAAGTTGAACCCGTACAGGATCGAACCGCCAACGGTGGTGGAGAGAATACTTAACAGCAGAATCCCCGGAAGTCCCCTCTGAGGGAAAAGAAAATAGAAAACAAACCGTGAAATCAATATAAGCCCTATCTACATCCGCACTCCCTGAAATGAAAATAATAAACCTAAATTAGTATACTAGTAAACCAATAATGAACAAGTGAGAGTGGGTTGAGTGGAGCTGCAGCGCACCCGAGGGTATTTGCAATGGTGCACGATGCACAACATCGTGAATATATCCGCGAGTCCGTTGCATCTCCACTAACATCACCTGTGCAGTATTTGTTTTATTAGATGGGTCTACGAGCTACTAGTATGACATCAGTTAGGAAAACTTTTTATACAGACAATGGGACCTCTTTCCGAGTCTTCACAACTCCTGCATTGAAGAGAACCTTATCCCTTGATAACTCCTTAGACAGACTGACCGTCAAAAATAATATTATGCCAACCAATATGATACAGCAATTGTAGATCGACATTTGTTCGTAATTTTTTCTTACCTCAAGATACAGTTATTGATAATCTAAACTGTTTCATCGCGCGAAAATACGTGACATCACACGAACGCACTTTTAGTTATTCGTTTATATCTTCTTCTTTTTTTCTTCTTCGGTCAAAGTTGACTAGAAAAAAAGTGAAATGGCTCGAAAATGAAATACGTTTGCTTGTATACCTTGTAACGCAATCCTGGAAGTACTTTGACACCAAAGTGTGTCCGGATCGGAAGTGGGTTGTTATCGGGCCATTGGTCAACAGTTGTTATAGGTACTACACACTCTTAATATTCATCAGCTGTGCCATAATATACCACTTCTTGTCTAAAATATCAATTATCATGGAAACTGATAATTCTGGGTGTTTTTTAAAACTTTTTTTTGCTTTGTTTTGCTTTCAGACATTTTTTTCACTTGTTTGCTAGGTAGTTTGGTTTGATTTTGTTCGGTTTTTTGTTTTTGTTTTTGTTTTTGCTTTTATCTCATGGGATGTTCCTTTTATTTTGATGCACACTAGCAAGAGTGCCTCATGGTCCATTGGTGTAAATTAAGAAAATACCCCTTTTCACTATCAATATACAGGATGCTATAGTGTGTATTCAGTATTTATAAATAGCTTCGTTCGTTTTCACACTCTGCAATAATCCGATGTGGAGGACGCAGTTCTGAAATCCTTGCAAGGTCTGTTTAGTGGGCAGACTCAAACTTAAATGCTGTCTCGTGCAGTCAAACCCACGAGAGAGAATGAACACGGTCGTGGGTCCCAGGCCATCATGCACGGAGTTCTCATGAAGACGCCGCTTTTAGAGAGGATGGTCTGGGCATGGGGGAGGGAGGGAGGGGGAGGAGGAGGAGGAGGAGGGGAGTGGTCACGTGACCTGTTTGCCGATTATTCACTCAAACTTTGTTACCCTGATACTGCTTGCATTTTAAATGTCTGCATGTGTGTTATATGTCTGCATAACTGTATGATTCGTGCACCACCTTGCTTGGGATGAAATGATTTCTTCGGTATAGAAACACAAACACATTTACAAACAAAAGTGAAGGAAAGTTTTGCTATCATACGAGCACAAGCTATGATAATTTTATATTTGCAAATGCATAAAGAACACACCATTAAGAATTATACCAATGATTAATCCTACACCTTTACTTATTACCTAGAATTGACAAAAGGGGAAAAAAACATTCATTGAAGTTTGAACTGAATTGATTCACCAAATATGAATGTATAAAATCCATACATTTTATGTTGTAGGTGTCAGGTGTCCGGGTATTATACGATCTTCTTTGAAATATAAGGAAGTCTACCACGTGACGTGGCCACCCGAAGGGTTATTTTTGTTTTTGTTTTTGTTTTTTTTTAATCTTCTTCTGTATCGCCCCCCGCCCCAGCCTACCCCACACAACACATACGCTCTATCTGGCTATTATGTTGCAAACATATTAAGGCAGAGATAAGGACTGGTCGCACGGCTCTTTGATATCTGTGTATCCAAATAGTAGCCAAGGCTTTCAGTCAAATCAAGGTTGTATTGGTATTTGCACTGCAAACCCACACCGCCCAAAAAGAAGACGAAAGCGTGACACACAATGTAATCTTCCTTGGTCTCCATGTCACAAAAAAGACCCCTCTAATTTCCCCCTTACAACAAAACACTTTGGACAATTGTATAATGATCATCCGTCCATGTCTGGAATGTTTTCACCTTTCTAAGACATACAGATTTGGATTCCACACACCCTAAAAAACAACAACAGCAGCGCAGCAATGTTACTGCAATGACATGTTAACTGTCAGGCAGGGACGAGTAATCCATTGAATGGGACACATTTTCATTTAATGTTTGTACATCCTAGGCCAACTTTTTTTAAAAACTAATAGACCAACTCAAGGAAGAAAATGCAAAATAATTATGACATAATTTACCTATGGGAGTCCAGCGTGTGATAACTTTGTGCTTAACAGCCAAGAAAAGTACATTTGATACAGCTTAACTGTTTGAGCATCATCATTTTGGAGTGTTCGATTTTTGATATGATGCGTAAAGCCGTGTATTGAATTTCGATTGGCATCAAATAATTATTTGACCCCTTTTAATCGGGACACATGTATTATGCGGTACATGCAATTGGTAAGGATGTTACATGTAGTTTTACTCCGGAGTAGTCCCGATTTCGCGGATTTCCGCTGCATCGCATTCGACGTGGAAAAACGTCGATACATTGTAATGATATACAATCTGCCCCTGAACAGACTTCATCTCACTTTACTTGTAATGCCTTATCTAGAATGCCAGATATCCATGTCATAGGATTGCAAAGTATATCGTTCTGAACAACAGTCAAAGCTCCGTTGTACAATTTCTCAGTTGAGTTTACTTACTCGCTATTTTCCAGAAACTAGAAATTTGCATCACAGCAATAATAATGAATTAAATGAGTTACCAATATTGCTGTAAATTACTGATATATATAAAAAATGCAACAACAAACAAATCGGATGGCAGGCCATAAACTTTTCGAAACAATCGACCCGTTTGTCGACACATAGTCGTAAAGTTTGCTTTACAATGGGCTGCGATCACTAACGAAAGATGCATGAACTTCATCTATTCAGGATACAATAAGAAAGAACTATGAGATAAGAACTAGAGAAAACGAAAAATAGACGAGTCTATGGCGTTCCGCAGAAACATTGTTAAAACTGCCATATATAAGTTGACTAATGTATCAACATGTCAGGCGGACGCCTGTTGGCTACCGGTGTGGTAGGAGATAATGTCCGTCCGGAGAAACACTCCGGGGGACCTTATTTCCGGGTTCGAATGTAGGAAATAGTTTCCTAGGACCAAATATCCGTTTCACAAGGACCTAATCGCCGCTGAGGGGGGATCGAATCGCCGGGTTTATACGAAGAAGCCTATTCGGGGGACCAAATCGCCGCTGAGGGGGTCGAATGGGCGGGTTTATACGCAAATTCGGGGGGACCAAATCGCCGCCGAAAAAGGACTGGATCGGTGGGTTTAGAAGAACAAGCCTACTACATAGTATTCGGTAACATCAAAGGCCTCACGCTCCTTTTCCAGGCTCCCATAGAAACCTGTGTTAAATGCAGCATATTCTATGAATCATAAAAAATCAATCGAATCATAGAATTTTTTTAAATTGAAGCAGATGAAGGGAAATTTTCTCTGCTTTCAAGCAAACAACATATTTTGGGATGTTGTCCAGCTCTAAAAAAAGTTAAGAGACTCCATACGAGACTAGTCATACAGTCACTTTCAAAAATGATAAAAATAGCAAATTACCTCATACATCAATAAAAAATCATTAAAAATACAAAAACCCTGATTCATTCAACTTCTTCATAACCTGCAGAAGCTCCTGTCCTCAAGCAATGTCAAACACTACTAAAAGTGGCAATTTTCCATTTGACTGATTTTTAATGATTTTTTTGGTAAAAAATAACATTACCTCATCTTTGTACTGCCTTCCCGGTAGGCAATGCGCGAGTTGAATTAGGAGCGTGAGGCCTCAAAGTGCAAGGGAAAAAAATCAGCAGGTCAGAAGGATGATTGCCGCTGAGGGGTTGTTGTTTGATTTGTTTAGTAGATTCAAGTTGATCGAAGAAATACTTACTGCTCCATAGTAGTCCCGTCATAGCGGGGTTATTGACAAAATGTGATTCATAGCAGTTCTTTGGACTTAATGCTGGGAATTGGGCTCTTTTGTCATAGAGTTAGGTACGCTGAATCATAACAAACAAACCCATAAACAAGTATAATTCTCAGTGCAAGACCAATAATTGGCATTAAAAAATGGCTACCAAATCATCACCTTTTCTCCATTCTTGCAATCTATCAGCTTTTCATAAAGTTTCGACAGAAATGACAAGATAATAACATCCACTAACAAGAAGGTGACCAGGGGCCGCAGAAAAGAAGTTGATATACTATTCAGTCCTTTGTCGTATTATCTCACAATATAGGCCTGTTATATATTGTCTTATATTCTACAATGTTACATTTACCTCATTCTCTGTTGCCTGAGAAATTGAAATGTACATGACTATGTTTCTGTCGAAAGACGAAATAAACTTTGAAATGAATTGAATCCATAATATTTAGTAACATGCAAATTATGGGCAAAATATGCAAAGTAGGAACGGCCATGTAGGGACCTACATATAAGGACAGTGTGTATATCATAATTGCCCGTGTATGTTTTCACTATTTTTATTGATTTATTTTTTGCACTTCATCGTCTAGGGAACAAACTGCTTATATGGTGTCTTCATGCATAGTCATAAGAAGATCGGGTATATAGTAGAGCGGTTAAACCCTCAAAATCATGAGAATTGTGCAAAATTTGACTAAAGTATGAAACTTTCACCAGTGTTAGTACATACCAAAAGATTCATTTCAAGATCAGGAGGTAAGTCTGATTTGACCTCTGATGACCTCCAGAGGTCAATGAACTTTGAATATCAGAATATTGATGTTTGGAGGCATTTGTGAATGATAGGCTTAGATCTTGGTTACGCTGCACTAAATATGCATTTGTACTACAAATCTTCTGATTCCACAGGGTATTGACAGGTTTCTACCTTTGACCTCTGATGACCTTTAGAGATCAATGACCTCAAAATACCATATTATTGATCTGTGATGTTATTAGATAAACATGGTTAAGATGTGCAAAACAAGCATATCTGTTTTGCAATGAAACTGTCTTCATATTCCAAAGAGCAAAGACAGGTTTCTAACTCTGACCTCTGGTGACCTTTTAGAGGTCAATGACCTTAAAATATCATAATATTGATCTGTAGTGTCATTATTTAATGATAAACATGGTTAAGATGTACAAAACAAGCATACCTGTTTAACAAGAAATTGTCTTCACATTCCAAAGAGCACAGATAGGGCTCTACCTTTGACCTCTGGTGACCTTTAGAGGATGTACAAAACAAACACAATTGTAGCCCAGATGGCTACTAGCACATGTTTATAATAAAAAATAGAATAGAATAGAATAGAATAGGATAGAGAGTAAAAGAAAACAGAACACTGCGGTCGTTTTCCTAGACACCCTGTGAGGTCAATATATGTTCAGTCTTTTCCCCTTCTTGGAGTTTACGAAACCGTTTATCTTCCTTCCAGCTATTTCCTTTCTTTTTTTCTTTTCTTTTTTTTGGTCAAAACCACCTCTTCCAAGAAAAGTCTATGGTCATAGGAATTTATGAGTTTGATGTTGGCTACTTTCCGCGCTAGTGGTCAGCACTCTCCATCCCAAAGCCCCGCACCAAATTACGGGGAATGACGTGATGACATGTATTTGCCCTCTGGTCCCCAAACATAAATGACCCTCTGAGCTAGAAGGTGGCCCTCCTGCCAGAATTTATCCCTCTATTTTAGCGTTTATTGTTTAGTGGAGTGGGTCAAACAGGAACTCCATAGACAAATTCAGGGGTAATGACCCAGAACAACGATGACGTTGGTTGCCATAGCCTAAGGACACTAATATTCATTTGGTTTATCATTTTGATATCCAAGAAACAATAAAGTCTTTACCAGTGGTTACAGAGAACAAGTGAATGAAGAAACTAAAAGAGAGTGGGCGAGTTAATCAGAAATTGAGATGAATCACAGAAAATTGAGTTTTCACAGAAACGAATAGGAGGAGCAAATTGAACATTTGACCAGTTAGGAATTAATTTCTAGTGAACGCCACACCCCATTATAAGATTGAGCCAATGAAATGCTTTAGGGAAAGGAAGTTTGTTAGTAAATTAGTTATTAAAAAACATGTCTCAGCCCAGAAATAAGTTAGAGTGGCAAGCACAGTGGGAGCGGCTTCACACTAAGTCTATGTAGTGAAGCAAAGGCAGCAGAGTATTTTGGAATTTTGAGGAACTTTGAGAATAGTTGGAAACTACAGAGATAGAGTCAGGAGTCCCCCTTTCTTGGTACATCATGCCCCCCCCCCCCCTCCAAGTCAACCAACTAATCTTTAACGACGCTGAATGCACCATAGACCTACGCTGTGAATGTGATGAGGATCTGACTGTCATGACTGAACCGGCGAGCAGCAGGACATAAGGAAAAACTATGAGTCACGATAAGACAAAACTTTGGTTTACGCCACTTTGGAGTGCAATTACAAACTCCAAACAGTCAACTGGTGTCATCGGAGATGTTGAAGCGCCCTGTCAGACTGATACAAAGTGGAGAGTGATGGTGACGAAGAGAATACTGACAGCGTGACGGCAGACCGCTCAACGGACGGCCCAGTCACACTGACGAGATCGACAATGACATGCAGACGAGGACCTCATTCGTCGACCGAGAGTAATCATTTAAGAGGAATGACTTTAATTTACGTTTGAAGACATTTCAAGAGATGTAGTAGTCTGATATGTTAAGGGGCACATCATTCTACTGTTTGCAGGCCCCTATAAATCACTCTGTCGAGTAAATTATATATGAACCAAATGGCTTCAGTCTATTGAACATGTATTGTGTTGAAAAGTTCATGGTAATTCTTTTCCAGCCAAAATGTGTACGTGAAAATTCCGATGTTAAAAGCATGCGATGGGAAATGTAAACAGTATATGCAAATGCTTCTGTGTTTCCTGCTAAACTTGTTTGTTAGTGGGGAAAAGAAAAGAAAAGAGAAGAGAATTCTCGCTCTACCACGTCTACATACCACAACGCCTACGGATATCTTTGTTTCACATTGTTTGTGGGGAAAAGAAAAGAAAAGAGAAGTCTCGCTTCATGAGAGATTTTCAGATCCCGCTCGACACCACAACGCCTACGGATGTCTAGGCTGAAGGTGGGTTTGAATGTCTTATAGGGCCGATAGAGCACCAACAGTAAGTGCAGATTAATTGGCACGCTATCTTTTGAAGAGAAACAATGCTTTGTTTCACACAAGATGAAAAAGCAGAAAGACAACTGATAATCATCCGCTCATGTCAAATCAAGCAGAAGTTTTTCAAAACATTTCAAGAGGCATCTTGGTGAGTTACAGTCTGTTAAACATGCCAATATACTGTGAAAAACAAATTGAAGGCCACCTGCAATAGGCCACCTGCAATACAGCCTCGCATTTTCCGACATCACAAAAACTTTGATCAACACGTTCCATATATACTCGTGATGGAGAGGGAAAATAATAAACAACAACATTGCAAGATTAATGCATTTCTTCCAAGACAACAGACAGGAACTGATTCCACGTAAAATACATAAACATGTATTTTGATTTTTTCCATGCATTTTTCCCATATCATTACACACAATCATTATACACGTATACTTGATAATGGTGTTCAGCTCACTGTGTGCAGACTGAGCACGACCCGATAATTCAGAACCTCTGCCCAAGGAGGTACTAGGCCTAGTACCTCCTTGCTCTGCCTGAGAAAGGATTGTAGCCTATCCCGCGAGTCAAAAAGAAGCTTTCTTATCATCTCGTGCATCCTGTCCTCTATGTGCAATGCACTCATCATAGAGACAAGCTTGCCTTCACCCAAACTGTTTAGATATTGTCATTGGAAGATTCTGATGATCGCATACAGTGGTTGTGCACCTATAAGAACGCTGGTCTGACCTCAGGATGTCTATCCAGTTTAGTCGTGGAGGAGATTTGTGTGCCGATCCGTGCAATGTACGTAGGCTCAATCGCGTGCTTCACTGAAGACGCAGATGCTGCCCTGTCTTGAAAGAGATCGAGGGTATAGATCTAGACCAATTTCAGCAGGTTACACTATATCATCACTTGCTGGCAGAGAGTCTTAACCGGATCATGCAGGTGATATTACCCGCTGCTAGCGTACCCTGATTCACACATTGGATGCAAACCGGATGGCGGCCATTAGTGGAAACAACCAATATTTGGGCATGGGGGCACAACTCTTGGCCAGGCCCAAGTGTTAAGGAGTATCGAGCATAAAGAAGACAATTAGAGTAAATAGTAGTTCCACTCCTATTTGGAATTGAGGTTCCTAAACAGGTCATTGAAAAAATGCCCAAAATTGCCTGACGTAATGACCCAAACTTAATTGGATGACAATAGCAAGTTGCAAGACACAGGGTTGCTTCATGTGGAATGCATGTTATGCCTCACAGTATGTCGCTTTACAGATGGTCCATGACGTCACTGTATGCTTCAAGACCATGAGTCATTCACCGGAACCATACAGCCCACGAGCTTGACACTGACCAACACAGGCCCGCCAGCTCGAAACTAGGTAGCATTGCCCATGAGCTTGACACTTAGGCAAACCAGGCCCATAAGAGTCCGACACATGGGGGGAGGGGGAGGTCCACAAAGACCTCAACTGAATGGATTAAGCTTTCTGATGTAATACATATATTAATCTCGTGGGCCTTGTTTTCCTCGAGTGTCGAGCTCGCGGACCGCACAGCTTGTGGGCCTATTATATTTGATGTCGAGCTCATTGACCTTGTTCATCTAGTGTTTAGGTCACGGGATGTATGACTCGTGGGCTGCGTAACTCATGGGCTGTACGACTCTGGTTGTTTGACTCGTGACGTACATCTGATGAGGTAGGCCTGTTGTTTTCTGGTTAGCATCTGTCACCCTTTCATCCAGTTCAAGGGACTTTGCCATATGCCTGTTCACAAACTATTAAGCATCAACCCAAAATATGGTACTCCTCTCCCCACCTTCCATGTTTAAGCGTACAAATTATGTCCAGTGCAAATTGGATAATGTTGCACATAATTTCATGCAAGCTAGTCTGCATAAAGTGACTAACCCAAACATAAATATTATATTTGAGGTCACTGCCATCACTGAAGACACGTAAGCTTCATTTCTGAAGTAATTGACCGCTCACATTCCTGAGACTTGTTAACCACTATGAACCAATGCTTTGTGGAATGTGGATACATACTTTGATTATAACGTCAAGGCGTGATTTGTACATGATTAAACATTTAGGATTAAACCATTGAAGCCAAACATCAATATTTGCAATCCTACACAAATTTTTAGTGATATTCTAAAAGTCTGACCTCACACTGTCCTTAGAGGTCAAAGTTGGATATACACAGGGTAATGACCAATGTTCTGTGGAATGAGAAGACACTTCTTGTAGTATAAATGCTAATAGCATAATGCATGATTGCACACCAGGTATACAGTTAACCATTGAATATACATTAAATATCAATATTTTGATATTTTGAGGTCATTGACCTGTCACAGTCCTCAGAGGTCAAAGGCAGAGACGTGTAAATAATTTCCCTGGATCTGAGGAATAGGAAAACGATTCAGTTGTAACACAAATGAATTTTTAGGACATCGTTATGTTTATCATCAACAAATTGCACCAAATATCAAAATTTTGATAATTTGAGGTCATTGACCTCTGGAGGTCATTGGAGGTCAAAGGTAGAAACCTGTCAAGGATCTATGGAACATGAAGACAATTCCACTGTAACAAAAATGAGTTTTTAGTACATCATTACCATATTTAACATTAATCAATGACGCAAAATATCAATTTTTATCAAATTTTGAGGTCATTGACCTCTGGAGGTCATCAGAGGTCAAAGGTAGAAACCTGTCAGGGTTCTATGGATCATGAAGACAATTCCACTGTAACAAAAATGAGTTTTTAGTACATCATTACCATATTTAACATTAATCAATGACGCAAAATATCAATTTTTATCAAATTTTGAGGTCATTGACCATTGGAGGTCATCAGAGGTCAATTCAGACTTACCTCCCGATCTTAAAATGAATCTTATAACATGTACTAACACTGGTGAAAATTTCATGCTTTAGTCAAATTTTTCACAATTTTTCGGCTTATCTGTTCTACTAATAGAAGTCAACGAAGTAGGAAATTAGTAACACTTAGTAAAGCATTTGTAAATATGTTTCATATAAATCATAATAGGTTTCACTTCTCAGCTTGAGATTGATGAGTTCCTAATTATATATACGGTATGACATCTTTAACCGCATGATCTGGACGAATCAAATCATGAACAAAAGATTACTCAATTCAATTCAATTCAATTCATTAATTTTCATTCTTCTTTTTCCAACAGAACATAACAAAATAAATCACTAATTACATCATGAACATAAACATTCGCCTCTGCAAGAGATAAAATGATACAGATAAACATAAGAATGCATACTGACAAAAACGCAAAGTTATGTTTTAGTTAAGAAAAAAAAAAGAATTGAGTGGTCCACTAAAAAGCAAGCTTATATACTGTTCACCACTCAAAAAAAAATCTTATGAATTACTTATTTACAAATACATATCACAAACATAATTTACGACAGGACGGAACAAAACAGGAGAAACACAAGACGACTTGACAGAATAGATGGAAAGAACGGAAGGAAAAAAAAAGAGAGAATGCCTATACACGCTGAACAAGGGAAATGGAACAGGGAATTGGGGTCCTTCAGAGAGCTGGTGCTGTACGCAGCTGTGCAAGTATTATAATGGCTTATTCATTACAAAATAATGAATTCAGTGACTGATTGATTGATGGATGTATAATGAACCCTGAGGTTCATGAGACCTAGCTAATAAAAACAGGATATTAGAGAGGATATAACAGAAAGAATTTCAACTTGCACGGAATAATACAAAGATGAAGAATTTGTTATTTCACAGCTTCAGAAATTCCAAAATCTAGGACCGGTGTAAATAAATGTATCTGAGCCAATAAAGTTCTCAGGAGGCAACGGCGTAAATCCATACTGAGGAGTGGGGGGGGGGGGGGGATGATCGGATAGTCACCATCACCACGATTACAAGCCCATAAGCAGACTGGCGCAGCCTTATTAGGGGGGGGGGGGCTTGGTGAAGCTTGGTGCCCCCCCCCCCCCACACACACACACACACACACACACACACACACTTTTTTTCCTTTTTTTTTTTGCTTGTGAGCCGACTTTCGGCGGAAAATCAGACCTTAAACTACGAAGACTTTTTTGTTTTTGAAATACCTGTGCGAGGGAGCGGTGCATGTTTTTGAGCGTCTTGTCGACTTGAAACAGTCCCACTTGTTTAAAAGGTAGCATATTATTATTATACAATTTTGCTATAAAATGGTATCATATAAATAAACTTCTTGTATTAATTCTTACACTGAATATCATGAACGCGACCGAACCCACGGGAGCGGAGCGAGAGAGAGAGAGAGAGAGAGAGAGAGGGGGGGGGGGGTAGGGGGAGGGTGTGGGAGGGGGATGTTCCCCCTCCCACGGTGAGAACTTTTTGCATATTAATGTTGTAAATGGTGCAATTTGATGCATGTTTTTGCGCGTTTTGTCGACTTGAGAAGGTCCAACTTGTTTGAGGTAGCAGTATATTTAGATGTCGATTATTATGAAACAATTTGGCTATAAAATGGCATCATGAATAAACTTCTTGTATTAATTCTTACACTGAATATCATGACCGCGACCGAACTCGAGCGCGGGAGGGGGAGGGTGTGGGAGGGGGATGTTCCCCCTCCTACGGTGAGAACTTTTTGCATTTAATGTTGTAAATGGTGCAATTTGATGCATGTTTTTGCGTGTTTTTGTGATCAAGGAGGTTTTTATCATGGAGTTCTGGTTGTAATTATTCAAACAGTCGTCAGATTTCTATGATGTACAAAAGAATTCCACAGGTGCACTTGTGCCTCTGATGATCGATGTTCGACGCCGTCGTCTTGCTTAGCATTCTGAAGATTCATTTTGAAAGTTTTCATGATGTTGGCCATATTTTGCTTATTTATTAATCAAATTCAATGAAATTTCACTTAAAGGAGACCTCCGGATGATTTTTAGATTTTTACTTTTGAACAACTATAAATTAGTTATACTGAGGACAGAGTTTCAGAATTTGTGATGATTGGGATGAAGAATAAGAATATTTTCAAATTTAGAACAAATTGCTATGAACAAGGATGATGACATGGCAGAGTCACCATAAGAATGCATGAGTTGGGGCTCAAGGAAGCAGAACAAAAGAAGAAGGCATGCATAGATTATACACAGGTGAACTCGCAAGCACGCAGTATTGTAATGGAATTACACTGCTACATTTCTGAAATATGTGAACCTCCTATGTCATCATCCTTGTTCAGTGTAATTTGTTTAAGCTTTTTCAAAGTATTGTTTCTCTGCTCAAGAACCACAATAAATTCCACAAATCTATACATGGAGCTGTCGATTTATGTATTATATGATGTGAAATTGTGAAAATCGTCTGGAATGTCCCTTTAATGATAAAGCATGTAACGAAAAAGTCAATCCCGTCAAGAAATTTGTGCTAAAGTGTAAATAAGAGCTGTATCATGTGAAAATGATCATGTACCATCCTGGAAAGCTTGTTTTATCACTTTTCCGCTTAATTTCCACACATGAAACTAATATTGAATAATCTTCAAGTATTATTCTTTATTGATAGATAGTGCCCGTGTATGCCCAGTCGAGTAATTTTCATCTTTATTTCTGCATTTTTTGCTCAATTTCTATTCGCGCATCCTTGTGTCTGTACCACCTACCTTTTATAAGAAGGGATAGCGAAAAGTATTTACTATCACAAAGACATATCTTCCTTTGAAAGTGGCTGGTGATTATGCAGTGAGACACGAGTCAATTGTCTTCGTATCTGCGCGGCAGATCCTGTTTGGCACATGCTTCAAATATTTTTGAGCGGCGGCTTCGAACATCTAGCAAAGGAAATAAGACAGTTGTGACTCCATTCTCTAGAACCTCCTTGGTTTTATCGACTTGAAACAGTCCCACTTGTTTAAGGTAGCAGAATATTTGTATGTAGATTATTATTGAACAATTTACCCTAAGAGGTATCATTTAAATAAACTTCTTGCGTTAACTCTTGCACTGAATGTCATGAACGCGACCGAACCCGAGCGAGAGCGAGCGAAACGGGAGGGGGGGGGGGGGAGGAGGAGGGTGATGTGGGAGGGAGGTGTCCCCCTCCCACGGTGAGAACTTGTTGCACTATGATGTTGTAAATGGTGCAATTTTATTCATATTTGCATGTTTCATCGACTTGAAACAATCCCACTTGTTTAAGGTAGCAGAATATTTTGATGTAGATTACAATGAACAATTTGCCTTTGACATATTGACATATTTGCCCCCCCCCCCCCCTCCTCGTCCTCCAGGATCGACGACCCTGCATACGATTGGGCCTTTGCATTCTTAGAATGCAAATAAAAATGAAAAAAATTAATGAAAAATTCGGAAAGCTGTTAATCCCAAAAGTATACTGTAGTTTTTAATGGGAAACAAAGCGGGGAAAGGGTTGATTGAAAGAAGATATCCCCTCCCTTCCGTGGTGGATCTTTTGTGTGTTTGTTTTTGTTTTTGTTTTTGTTTTTTTTTTTTGTAACTGAAGTGACAGAACTAGTGCACTCTTAAGATAAACATTTCGGAATCTGTCAATCTAAAAAGAAAAAAGGAAGAGGACCGAAAGGGGAGGGGGTATCCCCCTCGCACGTGAGATTTTTTTTTTTTTTTTCATTTTGAGAATTGAAATTCTGCAATGTGGTGCACACTTATTGGATAAGATATTTGGACAGTTTCGCTATCAAAAAACGCAAGACTTTTTTTTTTTTCTCATTTCGGGAATCATTGGGGATCAGAATGATATGTTTGCCCCTCCACCCTCCCCCATCCACGCCCCCGTCCTCCTGGATCGACGTCCCTGCACAGAGGGTGCCTTTGCATTTTTAGAATTCAGATGAGAATATCTCGTAATCAAATCTATGAGGTAATCTGGGAAAACTTCAACCCCAGAAGAGTATACTGTTTTGTTTTGGGTTTTTTTTTTTTTTTTTTTTTTTTTTTTTTTTGGGGGGGGGGGACCTTCCATTAATTGAAAGTGTCTAGATATCTCCCCCACCAACGGAACTTTTGCATTTTGTTAAACTGAAGTAACAGACCTGGCGCACGCTTTAGATGAAACATTTTAAAATCTGTAAATCTATAAAGTGTATTAAGTTGAAAGGACTGTACGGGGAGGGTATGGGAGGAGGTAGGCCTGTCCCCCTCTTACACGAGGGAGATTTTTTTTTTCCAGAATTTAAATTCAGCCATCTTTGGGTGAAATATTTACAGTTTTCTATCAAAAAAGTAAGAACATTTCCATATCTCGGGAGTTACGAGGAGGATAAAAATGATATGTTTGTCCCCATCCCAATACTTTTATGGGGGAACCATTCCCCCCCCCCCCCCCATCGACGCCTCTGCATATGAGGGAGCTTTTGTAAGTGAAAGATCTGCCGCACACTCTTTGATAAAATCAGTGGCGTACCGTGGGTCAAGACATGGGGGGGGGGACCTCGTGGAAAAGTACTTTTGGGGGTGTGTATGCTTGTGCGTGCGTGCGTGTGTATGTGTGTGTGCGCGTGTGTGCGTGCCCTGTCAGTCTGCAAACTTAATGGGGACTACACATAACGGAATGTGATACATTCCACAGCGCAGTCATTGAGCAACATTGTAAGTTTTCCTTACATGGATTATGGAATGACGGCATGAAACGACAAATTACTGGCAGCAACAGCAGGAAAATTGCATAACGATTAAATGCGAGTGAGCGGAGTGAGCGAGCTTGAAAATTTTGACATTTTACAGTCCAAAAACTGCCGTTTACAGCTACATTTTTTCGCTTTGGAAATTAAGGGGGGAGGGGGCGCACCGGGCGCAACTGCTGACAATTACTGGCAGCAACATCAGGAGAATGGCATAACGATTAAAATCAAATGAGAGCGAGCGAAGCGAGCGAGCTTGAAAATTTGGACATTTTTACAGTCCCAAAACTGCCGTTTGTAGCTATACTTTTTCGGCTTGGAAATTAATGGGGGGGGGGGCCGCACCGGGCGCAACTGCAGGCAATTACTGGCAGTAACATCAGGAGAATGGCATAGCGATTAAATGCGAGCGAGCGGAGCGAGCGAGCTTGAAAATTTTGACATTTTACAGTCAAAAAACTGCCGATTGTAGCTATATTTTTTCGCTTTAGAAATTAAGAGGGGGAGGGGGCGCTCGGTGCGCACTATATCCCTCTTCAATTATGGTTAAAAGAAATCTTAGAAAAATATCTTATTTCTCAATTGATCACCCTTTCATGTCGATTTCAAAAGTAGTTTACTAACCCTTGAATTACCATTTTGGTGTCTTTTTTTACCAGCGGATTTGGGGGGGGGGGGGCACGTGCCCCCAGTGGGCCACCACCCCACCCCCGTAGTTACGCCACTGGATAAAATATTAGGAAAAACGTCAATATCAAAAGTGTACAAAGTCTATCGAAAGGGATCCAGTAGCGGAGCTTTTGCATGTTTATCATTGCAATTCAACGATTTGGTGCATAGTTCTGGCGGTATTTGGACAATTTTCCATGAAGACAGTTCGAGATTTGTCCTCATGTCGGGAATTGCTTGGGGGACAAATGATTTGTCTGCCCCAACATTTCCGTAGGGATGGGGGAATGCCCCTTTGCCCCCCCCCCCCCCCCGATAGATTCCATTCCTGTGTATGCCCACAGATGTATCCTGACTGAGTCATCAGAGTCATCATTGTTTCAGGAATGATTCAGGAAATGGAGGGGGGTTTAAATTATGGCAGTGTAGTTTTGTTATTGCTTGTTTGTTTGTTTGTTTGTTTTCATACATAATTTGCAGATGGTCCCGAGTTGCTCGCGTTATAGCATGTTTACATGTAGGCCTATACGCTATTTGACGTTATCAACGTCTGGACCATACCTTATGTCGATATTATTTTCTTCGCGAGCGAGCGAAGCGAGCGAGCGCTTGAGAAAATTATGTAGGCCTATACATTATCCTGTAAACGTATTTAGAGAGAATACTGTTCAGCTCTGTTACCTGTGTGAAGGCGGGCGTACGAACGTCATGCAATATGCCAAAATTAATACAATCACATTTCTGCTTCCTCCATTTTCCCCTCAAATTTCAGGGGGGATGATTGTACAGGCCATCCCCCTCTCCTCCATTTCAGGGGGGGGGGGGGGGGATATATCCCCCCCCCCATCCCCCCCCCCGGGATTTACGCCCATGTCAGGAGATTGCCTAGTGGGATACTTATGAAAAATAAAACTGGTTCCGTGGGAACATTGAATTGAAAATATTGGGAAGTGCATTTGCGTTGTAATTAAACATAAAACTGTGACTGACCGAGATGAAAAAAAAAGTACAAATCTTTGATTTTTAAAATCTTATATCTAGTAAATAATGGATCTGAATGAGAACGTGGCGGGACACAAATGATATACGAAGTGATTTTTTTTTTGTAACAGTAGTTTATCTAGTAAAGTTTGATGGGCACTACCCCATGCTAGGAGTCCGTAATTAAGATAAGGTAAAACTAGAGAAAATACAACGGCAACAAACAGGATAATGGAATATGAAACTTGAGTCTATTAATGATACCAATATTACTTGAAATTATTGTACTAATGTTAATAATATGCGGCCTCCACGAAAGTTTATCGTCCACCGTGATACGTGCAGAGTCATCAGAAATTATATCTGTGCGTAAAGCTTCTATGGAATTGCTAAAAAGTCAGTTTTCTGGAGATTAAGTGATAATTCATCATAGCTCTTATCCACTGAGTTACTTTTTCTTCAATTCGGAATTAACGATTCGTACGAGAGTACCTGGATTTTGGTGAGAAAAGAAAATATTTGAATCATCAGCAAAGAGTATAAATGAGAGTATGTCACATGATCTGCAAAAGTCATTAATGTAAATAACAAAAAGTGAAGGTCCTAACAAGCTACCCTGTGGGACGCCACATTTAATGAATCCTATAATAGACTTGAGTTGTTCTCGTTCTCGTTCGAATTCGCTGCTATGTAATCTCCACAGAGAGATGTTACAACACTTCAACAATACCAAAATTATGCCTACCGCCTGTTAAATTTCACTACAAAGTGTAATTGTTTATATATCACCAATCTTCCGTTCTTTACGTTGAAAAAAAATATTGTTATTAAGATTCTAGCTGTTATTAGTACACCATTCAGTTCACTCTCTTTCCCCGCATACTTGCAAGACTCTATACGATTCCCAAATACACACTGAAGTCGAGACGAAGCCTTTACGTTCTTCATGTGAGATGCACTGTCCATTCTAATACCAAGAAATAAACATGGATGGGAATCGCTCTCTTTCAGTTATAGGATCATGCAAACTGTAGAATCAGTAACATATTCCATTGCGCCAACTTTCATCTACAGGAACATGCAAAACTGAACAAAAGACGTAATTTACATGTTCCTCGCACATTGAGGATTACGTATAACTGCAATCCATAAAGAATAGAAAATTGTGTTCTTTATCAGGGATTATGTTTCTTTTTTTTGTCATTTACTTCCCTGTTGTCATGTTTTGTATATGTAGGCCTTTGTATATTTTTCTTTCTTTCTTTCTTTTCGAAGTGCCTTTGGCACCGAAATTGAACATGTGCGCTATACAAAATAGTCACTACAGGTGTATTATCATTATTTTTTTCAAAACGAATTTCACGAAAGGTATACCCATGGTGGCATTCAGAATGCAGACGTAGAACTTGTGAAACACTGCTAGAACTCTATTCGCGTGGTAGTGGGGGTGTGGGTTAATGTTGACCCCCCCCCCCCCCCCACCCCCCCCCCCCCCCCAAAAAAAAGTGTAATCACCAGTAAATAACACAGAAACATACTCAAGCGACACAACGTGTACATACTAAAAATAGGACGATTTTCTTGCCCTGCAAAAATAGGAATGTGTGGGACTGAGTGTTATGTCGAAAGTAGCAACTTAGTCACCACGTAAGTCTGGAATCAAACACTAATATTCGGTTATGAAGTGTAATTTTGTTATCCAAATCACATCAGAACTCCCACTCAACTATTAATAGATACAGTCATGGATATTAAACAGACAACACTTAATCTATAGATTTGAAATGATTAAATTTCGACCCAATGTCCTGTACTGTCGCAGTACATTTCGGCCGCTGGCGCTATCGCTGCTGGCAGATATACTGTGTGGGAGTAGGGACACTATTTCCTGACAGTGTTGAAAAGACCTAGGACCATATCGCCGGTTGAAATCAGGATATTACATCCTAAGACATTAAATCCTGAAATCTGACACGGAGATTTGGTTCCCCGGAGTGTTTCTCCAGGGGGACATAATCGCCTACTACACGGCTTCAACCGGTTCCTGCACGGACAAAGTTCTGGTTTCCTACTCGGTGATCGCCGGATTAGGTCGACAAAAGCATAAACGGCGGTATTAAACTAGCGACACGAATACAATGTGTATTTCGCAACTTAGTTCTATTCCTCTATATTTGCGTTCCAGTTTTTCAGTTTCACCCCATTCGGACAAACGCTGTTACGTGACTTTAAATGTTTACTTAAATAAATAAATAAATATATATATTTTTTTCACAGTGTAAAATTGTAATGCCAGTGATAATGACAAAATCGATTGGAGGGGTGAACTACGATTACCATAAATCCTACAGTGACTCTGTTAAGAGTGCTATTGGTGCTATTACTTCCTACTTGGCTTTATGACGCACTGGCAAATTTGAAAAAGCCATCCTAGTGACGGTATATCACGTAATACACTCAAGCGACCATCAACCATTATTATGACAATGCTATGTTTTGCATTGCATAGATCATATTGTATTCATTATTTCGGTGTATCTTCATTTCAGAACTTTGAAGATAAAAGTGAAATGAGGTGAAATGAAATGCAATGACACCAAATTAGATTAGATCAAAAATAATTGATATCTAACTGTCAACACTGTTAATTTTTAAACATAATTTGTTTCAAAAGATGATACACCGCATTCAGTGAATTTGGATGAATGAAAAACTGTCTAAAGTATAAATGTTTTGCATTCGGGATTTCCTTACAGCAAGGAGACAATGAACCTCAATGTCGATCTCAATTCTTAAAGGACAAGTTCACCTTCATAGACATGTGGGTTGAGTGAATGCAGCAATATTAGTAGAACACATCAGTGAGAGTTTGAGGAAAATCCGAGAATTCGTTCAAAAGTTATGAATTTTTAAATTTTCTGCTCAGTCATGGCTGGATGAGAAGACTACTTTAGCTTGTGATGTCACATGAGTGCAATGGTATAAAGGAAGTATGAAGAAAATTCACCTTATTTTCACTTTTCTCGCATAACAAACGAACACTCAACTTCTCTCTTTCAGAAGGCAAGGGGAATAATATTATCCTTAACATACATCAGTAACAAGTCCAAGAAATGTGCACTTTATTCAAAAAGTAAAATTTTGTCACATTCTCTTTTTATTTTCATTATATCGTTGGACGCATGTGACATCACACACTGTCGTAGTCTTCTCATCGAGCAGTTATTGCGCAGATGCTTAAAAAATTCATAACTTTTGAACGGATTGTCGGATTTTCCTCAAACTTTCATTGATGTGTTCTACTAATATTGTTGCATTCACTCAATCGACATATACATGAAGGTGAACTTGTCCTTTAACTGTATATGAGACCCCAGCAAACCAGCAACTACTTAAAGACGGCGCAGAACATGACTTTAAAAAATATCAAAAGATAAAGCTTCCAAGAACGGATTGATTTTGGTCTTTAAAAAAGAAAGTTGCATTTATGAATGTCACTACAAATAACTATTATGTGTCATGGCATAATACTGCTTTGTTCAAGTTGGGATCTTCAAATAAAAAGCACGAAGTAAAATGCGTTCATTTACTTTAATTGGCACAGAACATCAAAAGCTAGGTCTGGAGTAAAGGGACCTATCTTACTGGAGAAGACGTCGCCGTGACTGCCGCGACTCGTGTGACGCAAGAAATGGCTTACCCTCTCGCCAAGAAGGCCACTCCTGGGCGACCTCCGAGACGTCTCTAAACAGGTTTTGCCACTTGGTTTACTCTCAACCATCCATTTCGTCTAATGCCGGTTTGGTCTAATCCTGACTTGGTCTAATGCTCAGTTTGGCCAAGTATCGTTTCGTCTAATGACCAGATAGTCTCATTGCAATTTTGTCTCCTTTGATTTTCCCACTGTGTCTAATAAACTGTGGGTGTTAGAC